>NW_019745080.1:4111800-4116800 GCF_002891405.2 Cryptotermes secundus
CTTGAAGCTGACCACTCACCTCCAACTAGTGCCAAGGTCAAGAAGACGTGGATCTATACATCCATTCCCCCATACGTCCTCATGACGTAATGCTTAATTAACTAAGCACGGGACCAACTTTTTTTTTTCTTTGGCACTACAGCCCCAGTGGGCCTACCTCCATGAACTTCTCCGTTCACTTCGGTTTTTCTAGATCTTACACATTCGGTAGGACTCCTTGGGCGGGTGATCAGCTCGTCGCAAGGCCTCTACCCTTACACAAACACAGAGAAATGCACACAGACAAACTAAACATCCATGCCCTGAGTGGGATTCGAACCCACGATCCCGGTTTGCAAGCGAGCCTTAGACCGCTCGGCTACCGTGACCGGCCCGGGACCAACTTTACCTTTTACTTTTTACAAGCACAGATACCCTACCTGCTTGTTTTTAATGTAGGCTTGCCTGAAGTAATTGCTACTGAAGCTGCAGCAATGTATTTGAGCACGATGATGTATGCATATTCTCAAAGGAAAGACGCTAATGATACATACACGTGTCCTCCATTGAAGCACATTTTCCCATTTTAATAGTAATCTCCCATTAACCACATATGTCTCAATTCTTTTTCCCATTTGTTTATTTATACACTTATTTATTTATGTGTGATTTCCGTCTCCTAAATTTGGCGTCTTGTCTTGGTTTTTTAATATCTGGAGAACCAAGACAGTTGGCTCAAAGTCTTAGAATAATATAGGACAAGGAGAAAGCGAAATCTTATATTCATTAGCAAAGCCTATTTTTAATGTAATTTTATCACATCTCATTCATTGTTTCCGCCTTCAACTTTGATACTTGTATCTGCTTTCAGTGTGTTAGGTTTGAACAGTAATTTCTTCCGAAACTGTGAGTCTATTGATTTCCTCAGCTTTATATAAGTCCTGATTGGGCCCTCAGCCCTGAAATTGGAAACGTAATCTGTTCACATTAGCTGTACCTGGCGTAACCTACGCATTTCTGGAAGATGTTAAACGTTATTAATTAAATGCCATGCATTTTATTTATTCGTATTTCGTTTGATGAATTCTCTTATATGACTCAGCAAATACGTCAGCTTATCGCAGCTATATCGCTGCATTATTTCAGTCATACACCCTTGGTTTAATTGCTTCTCAAGCCGCTTTTTTTCTGCTTCAGGAGACTCGAGAATATAAAATTGTTCATATACTGTCTTATTTGTCTCGTTTCAACATATCGGTTGGACCATGTGGTAAATCTTGTCGTGTATCCTGAAACAGCGCTGGCCATTTCCAGGTGGCGATATAATTTCCGCTCCCATTGTTGCGAACGCCGTTGTCGAGTTATATATATTGTCACGTGTTGGGCCTAGCAACGCTGTTGGGAGTTGTTTACGGCTACGTAGCAACTGCGGCGTCCCGTGTTACGTAATGGGTACCGCTGTTTACTCGCTTTGCATAGCGACCAGCGTGCTTGGACTCGGCTCACTTCGGCTCCGCTCGGCACGTCACCGCTGGCGGAGGGGAGGAGGATCGTCCTCCATAGCGCGATGCGTCACAATATTATAAAAGGTGGTGCACGTATTTGATCTATTAATAAAGTCCTTATTTCCATTACAGTGCTAGAAACTAACTTGTATNCGCGGAGTTGTACTGAGTGAGTGGTACTGTGACAGCCGCCGAGTCGAGACATAGAGTCAGCCAGTCAGTCGTATTCTGGCGTTTGGAGTGTACTAATTGTGATACTGCAGATAGCAGTAATCGTCAGACTGTTATTTGGGTGATTGTGTCCTCCATAGCGCGATGCGTCACAATATTATAAAAGGTGGTGCACGTATTTGATCTATTAATAAAGTCCTTATTTCCATTACAGTGCTAGAAACTAACTTGTATAAACAAAGACCATTGCATGGAGATTTATCCTCTGTGTGTTGCCTAAACTTACCGTTCAGAACAAACATCAAAGAATGGCATTTGCTGAATGGCCTAACAATAACGAGGTAACGTTCAGCAGTGTCTGATCTTCTGATGAGGCACACTTACACTTGGATGGTGGGGCTAATAAACAAAATGTGCGGTTTTGGGCGCCAGAGAATCCATGTGTGATTCTTGAAAAGCTGCACCGGACACCCGAGATTTACAGGTTGGTTCGCCATTTTAGGTGATGGACTGCTAGGAACAGTTTTTTTGAAGAGACGTTGAACATTGAGCGCTATTTAAACTTCTGCACAATACTATTGTATCCCACTTTCTTGCTACGTGCTTGCCGTTACAGACTCAATGGTTCACGCAGGATGGTGCCAGGCCACACACAGATAATTTTTTTGGGACTTTCTGCATGAAACTTTCGACTCGCGTGTCTTCTCACACCGGTTTCAAAATCGTTTCGCATGTGGACGGAACTCGGCCCCGAATAGCCCTGTTTTAAACCCATGTCAGCACTTTCTTTGAGGATTCCTTAAGCAAAAGATTTTTTCGGAAAGAAAGCGGCAGACAGAAANCGCTGAATGGCCTAACAATAATGAGGTAACGTTCAGCAGTGTCTGGTCTTCTGATGAGGCACACTTACACTTGGATGGTGAGGCTAATAAACAAAATGTGCGGTTTTGGGCGCCAGAGAATCCATGTGTGATTCTTGAAAAGCTGCACCGGACACCCGAGATTTACAGGTTGGTTCGCCATTTTAGGTGATGGACTGCTAGGAACAGTTTTTTTGAAGAGACGTTGAACATTGAGCGCTATTTAAACTTCTGCACAATACTATTGTATCCCACTTTCTTGCTACGTGCTTGCCGTTACAGACTCAATGGTTCACGCAGGATGGTGCCAGGCCACACACACATAATTTTTTTGGGACTTTCTGCATGAAACTTTCGACTCGCGTGTCTTCTCACACCGGTTTCAAAATCGTTTCGCATGTGGACGGAACTCGGCCCCGAATAGCCCTGTTTTAAACCCATGTCAGCACTTTCTTTGAGGATTCCTTAAGCAAAAGATTTTTTCGGAAAGAAAGCGGCAGACAGAAATGGAACTGAGAGCGCTAATCATTCAGACCTGCAACGAGATAACTGAGGATACACGTATGTGCTGTCGAGTAATCAACATCACAGTTCGCGTTGAAGAAGTTGCAAGACGTAATGGTGGTCATACTGAACATTTGATTCACAGAGGATAAATCTCCATGGAATGGACATTGTTTTTGTATGCTACTTTCTAGTATCGTAACAGAAATATAGATTTTATTAATAGATTAAATTCTGCATCATTTCGTGCGCCAGTCTGTACGTACATATTTCCTTCGCGTGTGTCCCCCGTGTGCAGCTCTCTTAACATAACCGCCAAGTGGCGCTTCTGTCGACGTTCCCGTGAACTTGTTGCAGCTGGTGAGGAGCGGAATCATACGTAAGATATATATATATATATATGTGTGTGTGTGTGTGTGTGTGTGTATTAAGTGTTTCGTTCTTCCGCAGTTCCTCGTGTTTAGTGATTCTGATGATTTAACAATTTAGTTAGTTGATGTTGAATTTAGTGTAAAATCACATTTATTCTTTTATTGCGTGGTAACTGAATGTAAAAATATGGAAATTTCTCCATTTTTCAAATCGCAGGAGATCTAATGTAAACAGCCACCTGCAATGAAAATCCCACTATATTACGAATACAGCAGTATGTAATTGCCGTTAAATAGGATTATGTTTGTTTAGTCTGTTGGGAGTGGTTTATGCAATTATCGGATTATGACGCTAGTTGCGAAATGGTTGGTGTGGAGGTTTGGGTGGATTGAGGAGTGAGAGGGGGTTGTTATCGCAACCGTAATGCTGAAGTAGGTGGCATTGCTGCTGCTGCTGCTGGCGTTTCGAATTGGTCTGACTTATACATGCGACAACCGTTTCTACCCTGTGATAAATACACAGATTTTGGATGTGTACCTGGCGCCACATAGTGATTGAACCGGCCATTTCATGAAAGTAGAAGCCAGGGGTACGATACGGAACTGTTTGAAAATCATTATTATCTGCCGTGACCAAACATACATGGGATTTTGATTTTGTTAGTGGAATTAGATAGAAGTTGATGGTTTTAGGATAAGGGAACAGTTGAATAAGGTGGTTTTTAACCTTTTTAAAGTGGTCATACCNAAGTTGGTGGTTTTAGGATGAGGAAACAGTTGAATAAGGTGGTTTTTAACCTTTTTAAAGTGGTCATACCGTATGTCCATGCATATGAAGTCAATTAACTCGTTATAAAAAGAGTTAATAATTAATTATTTATATAGATATCGACGTGGTTTAACTTATAGCATATGAGGATCCCCCAGTTGTGTTTTATTTCATTTGCAATGTTACAACTTATTGTATTTTGGCTTCTGATAAAAATGGAGTATTTAAGCTAAAGCTACTTTAATTTGAAGATTAGTTATTATTTTATTTCCAGTATTTAGCTGCACGGCATTTACATTTCGCACGCGTATTTCATTTTAATTGGGTATGATTTTGTTTGTAATGGCTAAATCTTAATCAAAGTAAGCATGTTGGCAGTTGGCAGACCTGCTTTGTAGCCATTTTTTTCGATTACCGGATTCCGTTTTCTGTTGGCATGGAAACAATGCGGTCACTACCGGAATTTCTGAGATATAGCTTCACAACGTTCCAGGAAATTAAAGTACTAATATAATAAGATATCGTTCCACGTATGGACTCATTTCGTATATACTCTAGGGGAGTTAAGACTTTGGATTGTTTTGTCATTAGTTGATCGGTATTATCTGAAATAGGTTGAAACGTTTAAAAATAAGTATAGTTCAATTAAATTCTTTAGTCACTTATTTACATGCGTAGTAAACAGCCCAAAGGCCAAGTATAAAATAAGCGAGAGCAAAATAAGGAAACAGACGCATAATACAAATCAATAAACCAAAAACAAAACAAGACAACTCGCGTAATTTAGACAGCAATAAAATTTCAGCAAGTACAAGTACGAATAATAATAATAATAATAATA
>NW_019745080.1:4120379-4127937 GCF_002891405.2 Cryptotermes secundus
TTTAGTTAGTTGATGTTGAATTTAGTGTAAAATCACATTTATTCTTTTATTGCGTGGTAACTGAATGTAAAAATATGGAAATTTCTCCATTTTTCAAATCGCAGGAGATCTAATGTAAACAGCCACCTGCAATGAAAATCCCACTATATTACGAATACAGCAGTATGTAATTGCCGTTAAATAGGATTATGTTTGTTTAGTCTGTTGGGAGTGGTTTATGCAATTATCGGATTATGACGCTAGTTGCGAAATGGTTGGTGTGGAGGTTGGGCGGATTGAGGAGTGAGAGGGGGTTGTTATCGCAACCGTAATGCTGAAGTAGGTGGCATCGCTGCTGCTGCTGCTGGCGTTTCGAATTGGTCTGACTTATACATGCGACAACCATTTCTACCCTGTGATAAATACACAGATTTTGGATGTGTACCTGGCGCCACATAGTGATTGAACCGGCCATTTCATGAAAGTAGAAGCCAGGGGTACGATACGGAACTTTTTGAAAATCATTATTATCTGCCGTGACCAAACATACATGGGATTTTGATTTTGTTAGTGGAATTAGATAGAAGTTGATGGTTTTAGGATAAGGGAACAGTTGAATAAGGTGGTTTTTAACCTTTTTAAAGTGGTCATACCGTATGTCCATGCATATGAAGTCAATTAACTCGTTATAAAAAGAGTTAATAATTAATTATTTATATAGATATCGACGTGGTTTAACTTATAGCATATGAGGATCCCCCAGTTGTGTTTTATTTCATTTGCAATGTTACAACTTATTGTATTTTGGCTCTGATAAAAATGGAGTATTTAAGCTAAAGCTACTTTAATTTGAAGATTAGTTATTATTTTATTTCCAGTATTTAGCTGTATGGCATTTACATTTCGCACGCGTATTTCATTTTAATTGGGTATGATTATGTTTGTAATGGCTAAATCTTAATCAAAGTAAGCATGTTGGCAGTTGGCAGACCTGCTTTGTAGCCATTTTTTTCGATTACCGGATTCCGTTTTCTGTTGGCATGGAAACAATGCGGTCACTACCGGAATTTCTGAGATATAGCTTCACAACGTTCCAGGAAATTAAAGTACTAATATCATAAGATATCGTTCCACGTATGGACTCATTTCGTATATACTCTAGGGGAGTTAAGACTTTGGATTGCTTTGTTGATCGGTATTATCTGAAATAGGTTGAAACGTTTAAAAATAAGTATAGTTCAATTAAATTCTTTAGTCACTTATTTACATGCGTAGTAAACAGCCCAAAGGCCAAGTATAAAATAAGCGAGAGCAAAATAAGGAAACAGACGCATAATACAAATCAATAAACCAAAAACAAAACAAGACAACTCGCGTAATTTAGACAGCAATAAAATTTCAGCAAGTACAAGTACGAATAATAATAATAATAATAATAATAATAATAATAATAATAATAATAAATTCTTTTTTACGTGATAACTTAACCAAAAGGCTAACTACAAAGCGAGCAAGAAATATTTTAAGCAAGACAGTTAGTGGAGTGGAGTGAGTTGGTTGGTGAATGAGTTAGTTAGTTAGTTAATGGAGTGTTCCGGTTCTGTCCTTGTGAACTGTTGGTGGGGGAAGCTGGTACCTGGGGTACGGGGATAGTGCGGGATCTCAGAGTAAGTGGAACGTCTGCAGTTGGAAGCCGTTAGCAGACAACGACTGGTGAAGACAGCAGACTGTAAAGACTCAGTACGTACTGTAGTGGACTACATAGTGTATGAATTAGGGATAGCGCAATAGTTACTTGCAGTTACGTTCTGCAAGAGTTCAGTAAATCCAGTTACCAGTCTACCCCGTCTGTAGTCACTCATTCACTTCACAGTATATCCAGAAATTAGTGTATGCTGAGATATGGGCGAATGAATGTCTGGGTGGACATCTTAGGTTTATAACTCCTACCTAACACATTAACTGGTGCAGTGTACCATCTTTTTTTCTGGTGAATGATTTACCAGTACTGCTGGAATATATGCCTCTTCATCAACGCCAACACATCCGGTTCATGGAAGATTGGGCACCAATTTATTTTCTCCGCATTGTCGGACACGGAGGCCCAGTGGAATTGGCCTCCATGATCTCCTGACTCTAATCCTATGGATTTTTAGCTGCCGGTACACCTAAAGAGTTTGGTGTATTTAGCGGCGATCAATTAAAGCAACGAATAGAGAATCCCTGTCAGGAGATTCGAGTGAAACCGAGATTTGAACAGACTACGCACCTCTGTGTAACGAAGAACTGAGATTTGTGTTGAAATGTATAGTAACCACACAGAGCCGCTTCTGCTGTAAGATCACACGAACGTCGTCCATATCTCAGCAGGCATTTGTTTCTGGACGTATGTTGCTGGGATTTCTTTGTTTATTTAAGTGAGTACAATACCTCCCTAAAGCCTGCAGCTTTCCTTGTAACACCCTGTATATTGTGCACGGCTCCTCTTGCTTTCCGTGTCCACATATGTTTATAGTTTGTGTGGAGACATGACACTGGCAGGCCTTATGGCATCAAATGACTGGTTGGTAGTGTATAAGTGACTGGAATGAATATGGAATGAGGTTAGCTTGGCCTAATGTAAAGTCATATTTCGGCATTTGGCTGGAGGAGGAAAACCACGAAATATTTTTTTATACAACTCTTTATTGACCGTCACAACACAACAAACAGAAAAAATGAAGGTCAGCTCCCAGCTATGGTTTCGCTACATGTTTCAGCCACTAACGGCCATCATCAGGCAAACACATATTAACAAACATATACCATTGAACTGCAGTACATTAGATTGGATACAGTGTTATTAATCATTTAAAATACTTTCCGTAAAAATACAATAAGTCAGATTATATAAAAAACTAAAAGTTATTGTGTAAAACTAGATAAAAGTTAATTGATGTTATATAACATCGAATCAGTCGTTGATATTTTTACTTTTCATACGTTTCCATGGACAAATTGGAAATTCGATATTTCTTTTATATAAGAATGTACGTATAGGAGGCCCATGATGTTGCAAATTAATTAATTGTATAGTCGGTGCCTCATCTTACGAAGAATTATCAGTACTGTGTTGAAAGTAAACAAGACTCCAGGATGCTCCGTGTTCCGGTCGGAACTCAAATCGGGTACCTTCTGAAAGGACACCAGAAACCCTATTGCTTAAGTCACCTTGCTCTGTGTGTGCCCTTTATCATTTATCGTGAATTATATTAATAAGAATGGCAGTAATTGCATAAACATATATTAACCATGTTTGAGAACACTTGGGACACTTGGAATATAACGGAGACAGAATTTGAGAAAATTACATTATCAAAAGTGTTCAGGCCTGCTCTTCACGCAGTGTTCGTCGAGAGACTTCGTGAAGACCAACGAAATGCATGGGACATATAAGAAGCATGGATAAATTAAAGGACATAGCGAAGCTCTTGTAAATAGGCCTAGCTGACTCACGTCAGGGTCCAGTAATGTGTTCTTGTGGACATGATATTGAACGTCAGGTTATTTCTAATGGAAGCCATTTCTTAACAAGATCAGCGACCATTAGCTGTTGAAAAATGGAGTTTCTTTATGACGTTAATTAGTTCAAATTCTGCGTGAAATGGTATATGCTCCACAGGTAAAAATACTCTGTTTTCTTTCGAGTATGAAATGTGGATAAATGAAGAATTATGCCCATGTTCGTAGGCCTCAAGGGGAATATTTCAGCTTCTTTCAGAGCAGCCGTGAAGTTGGTATAATTGCCCACAGCAGGTTTGCCACACCTGGGTGCAGCAGTGTGATTAATGGGAACAGTTTGCCCACGATGTTGTGGTCGGTATTGTGTTCTGCAAAGCCGCAACTCGAGAAATATTTAAGGGAGTTTGTCCATACATGACCGATATACATACAGTCCTACAAAAATGCCTCTTTATTCTGTCGCTACGTAGAATTGTTAGTAGTTGCGGATAGGACCGCCAGGCGGCAACTTGAGCAGGAATGCGTCCAGCTTTTGCTGGTTATAGCTTGATTTACATTTTGACCCTAAAGATGGAGGCGATGTATTCGTCCGAAGTTTCGGTCTGTCTCCCATCTGCACGGCGTTACAATTCAGAACTCCCACAGCCACCACTGTGAGAGTCTCCAATCTAACACGTAACTCTTTCTGGAAAATGTAATTGAAACAGAATTAAGCGGTACGTCAGTGTTTTCGCTGTTGTTATTCCTGTTATTATTATTATTATTATTATTATATATGTCTTATTTCGGGGNCAATCCCTTCAGCCGCACTATGACCCTGTGTTCGACTCATCCTCTAACAGAAATGAGTACCAGGAATATTCTTGGCGGTAAAGGGCGGCCGGCGCGTAAGGCTGACAACCTTACCGCCATCTATGAGCCGATTGTCTAGAAAATTTGGGATCCTCAACATCTCACAACCCTATGGGCCTCCACGGCCTGTTACCTTTACCTTCACTTTACCTTTTTACTTTTTCTGTGTTTGCAATAATAATTCTAGAAATGTTAAACTCCATCTTGTTTTCTTGTACAAGATATGAGGTTTCAGAAGAAGCAACAATTCATCAAAACTATCAACATTCCTTCTGCAATAATTGAAAAATTTTGATGGGTATTGTCTCAGTTCATGGTACTACAATGTGTAAAATTTTCCTTTTAACAGACGTTCGCTATAAATAGGGCGAACCCAATATTCCCGCTTCATTTTTTCCTTAATCTTAACAATAATGTACATGCTACTGCTGTACCGTACACATCCATGCCGCTACTGACCGACTGCTCATTGGCGTACTTGTGGACAACTCGAAAGTATGTTTGCGCACGTCCCTCAACAGTCGTTGGGCCTCCACGGTCGTGCACAACTATAGGCCAACTAAAAATTGTATGTGTGCGCTAGGCCTAAGCAGGCTGACAGGGACGCCATCTTGTCTTGTTGACACGTAACAGATACCCGGCACCACCATCAAGTTTGAGTATCTGTTGTTCCTTTCTTTATCGTGACAATGAAAACTCTTCGAATTGTCGCTTCAGTAGCGTTATCTGTGTTGCAGTTGTGTCAGTAGAACGCACCGCATGCAGAAACAGGTTACGGAGTGTTGGGGTGAGAACTGATATGTTCCCGTCTAAGTAAATGGGAACGTTGCGGGATTATTCCAACAAATGAGTGTTTTTAGTGGACAGTTGCTGATGACTAATCAATACCCGTGACTCTCAAGCAGGACCCGGGGTCAGCTTGCGCAGTGATGCCGGATTTCAGATACAAGTTGGAAGAAAGTGGGATAATATCGGTAGCAGGGACTTGTGTTTTGCCTCCTCATCTGTTCATGTTGTCGTTCCTTTGTTCAATTGCTGCGTCATTGTTATTTTTCATAGTTACATAACGCGATTCTCTCCCCCCCCCGGAATATCTTATTTTCATCGTAACTTATTGTCTGTCACTCATGACATATCTTCTGTTTATGGCTCTACGCCCTTTGTTGGACCTTGGCCGCTTTTTCAGTCTCTAAATCTATATGCGGTTGGTAAGATCCTTGGACGGGGATGAGCCCGTCGCAAGGCTGGCGTCTACACACAGGACAACACAAACGCAGAATAAAACACACAGACATCCATGCCTCTAGTGGGATTCGAATCTACGACCCTAGTATTCGAGCGGGCGAAGACACTTCGTGCCTTAGACCGTGCGGCCACTGTGATCGGCCCTGATATACCTAATCGTTCTTAAATGATGTTAGTGCGTTACATTTCTGTTTATACACGCATAATACCTTCGTTTTAGAGGCTAAAGGTTAAAATACGTGTATAAGAAATCTACTCGAAATTTTATCTTTTGTTTATATAGTTGTATGCTGATCACAGCTGCCGCGCGGTCTGAGACATGAACTGTCTTCGCCCCCTGAAACACTGGGGTCGTCGGTTCGAATCCCACTTGAGGCATGGCTGTCTGTGTGCGTTTACTCTGAGTTTGTGTTCTGTGTGTAGATATTGGCCTTGCGACCGGCTGATCCCCCGCCCAATTAGTTATAGCGACTGTCTATATGATTAGGAAACTGTAAAACGAAGGGCCAAGGTTCATCATGGACAGTAGCGTCCACATATTATTATTATAATAATATAGGTGTGTAGTTCTCTTACCCTAAAGAGAAACCGTCGATTGCAGACGTTCACTTCAGGTTACTGAGGAGAATATATGGACCTAAGGGAAAGGAGGTGATGAGTTTCATAGTGGTGAGCCTCGCAGTTTATGATATTTAATAAACATTATTACTGTGACATTATTTGCCGAAGAATTTCTATGCCTTAGGAGAATCAGACGATTAAACGGAGTCATGAGAGAACTGGACTATATTTTGGAGCAATTAAACCTTATCTTCATTCTCACACCTTGTTTATCTACAGATCCATTTTAATATTGCCATATAAAGAACACACGTGGAAACTGTGTACTCCGGTAACGGGTTACACGTAATCTTGTCATTATCGTCACCATAATCGTCATATATATCCACCTCCGCTGTCGAAATGAGCGAGCTGAAATCCTTCTCCCGGCCACGCCCCGTGTTGGTTTGCGAGCAGTAGAGGATGTGGCCAGGCAAGACGAACCGTACGAACCGTTTGGCAGACCATGGCAGAACGTGTTCGGAGTGTTTTACTGCTTCCCAGTCTCGGGGTTGATGACAGCTGGACCGGTTTTTTGCGCAGTACACCTGCAGTGCGTGGTTGAGGTGTGGTGGCTCATGAACTGTGTGCATATGTCAGGGGATGTCGTGAGGTAACGACATGACAAGTCAGCGGAGCAAAAAGGATTAAGCCCAGGTTTAAATGATTATCTCTCTGAAATAGTGCGTTACCAGAGCACTCGTTGACAGACAAGAATTTCCTTCTTATGAAACCAGAAAGATTATTAGTTTTAATTTCTTTAGCATTATCCATTAGGAGCAGGTATAGAGCAGTCGGTATGGAGACTGGCTATGGGTTGGACTGCCGAAGGTTCAGAGTTCGAGTCACGGTAGGGTCAAGAGGTTTCTCTTCCCCATATCTTCCAGACTGGCTCTGGGGCCCACCCAGCTCCCTGTTTATTGGGTACCGGGGGCCCATTCCCTGGGTGTAAAGCGGCCGGGGCGTGAAGCTGACCCCTCACCTCCAAATAGTGCCAGGGCAAGAAAATGTGGATCTATACATCCACTTCGTCATAAATCTTAATGGCGTAGTGCTTAAATACTTAAGCACAGGGACAACTTTACCTTTTACCACTATCCATTGTCTAGGACTGGATTTTATACATAAACCGTAAGCTTCGGAAGCTGGTTCTGCTTCTATCTTCAGGCAAAATAGGCGACGTCCCTGGTATGTCCCTCATTTCTATAGCCTGAAGACGGGAACATGTCTGTCTCCCGAACTTTGTGTTCTTGGCGCGTTCGCAAAGAAAACTATAGAAGCTTTCCTGTTAGAGTCGCCATGTCTGTCCCTCAGTTAGCACGTGTCCGTGGATATGCCTATACGCGCGCTTGCGTACACAATTCGAAATTTCAGAGTGCCT
>NW_019745080.1:4128088-4132768 GCF_002891405.2 Cryptotermes secundus
AAGAAGACCGAAGAAGATATTTTAATTGAAGGAGAAAGCTTGAGATCGCATTAAGTGGAGGAACTGTTTTGGAAGAGACTGTGGACCTGTCGTCTGACAGATTAGCGATAAATGAATGAATAGAAGTACCGGAAGCACGTAAAAACAGTTTTATTTCGGTAAGTTTGTAACGATGACGTCACGATTTACGTCACTACGTAATGATGACGCACATTCAGAGATGTACCCCGTTACTATAGGATTCTGACGATGGTGTATAACACACAGAGATATTGGGGTTTCGGACTTTATCCATCGTCCTGGTTTTTAAGATAACTAAGAAAAACACGACGTTTCGGGAACTATATCTGTTTCCGTCCTCAGGTGAGGGAAAAACACCTATTCTGTTGGGTCCCTTAGAAAGAGCTAGCCTCAGCGCAATGAAGTGTGTGTAGCTCAACATATGAAGAGGAATTGGAGCAAGAACGGGGGCAAGACCTAAATGGCAAACATATATTGAAACTCTCCGAAATAAGTGAAATAACTACATAGGTTTCGTGGGCGCATTTGTATGGACTTTAGAGGAGAATTGTAATTGTTTTGCACATCTGTGGTCTAGTGATCAGCGTTCCTGGCTACAGATCCAGAGGTCCGGGGTCGATTCACGGAGCCACCAGATTTTTTTCGGAGAAATAGTGGGTCTGGAACGGGATCCACTTAGCCTCGTGATGATAATTGAGGAGCTATTTCAAAGAAATAGCGGCTCCGGTCTAGAAAATCGAAATTAAAGGCCGTGGGAATTCGTTGCGCTGACCACGCGACACTCTCTATCCGCAAAAGTTGGCACTCAACTTCGCCGACAAGCGGCGATCGCTCGGTCGGTATAGTTCGCTTACGGAATAAAATCAAGGAGTTTTTTTTTTTTGGCGTTTCGATTCAAGTATTTTTTGATCAAGTTGGTTTTGGTTGAACTCTTCCAGGAACTATAAATTTATTGTGTATCTATCTGTTTTTCTGTACTTGAACGTCTAGTCACTTAATGAGTTTTCATACTGACTCATAAAACATGATCAGATGAAGAAATTTAACGTTAAATTACCACGGTTTGAATGCTGGTTGCTGCGCCTTCGCTACAGATGTGCTTATGCTGCTACGATTCGGGCTATTGAATCAGGTAGTAACATTTCCTCCGCTACAGACGTGATTTTCTGAAATTAGTGTGTGTAATTCCTTTATAGATACACCGATATGCTGGATCGTAAAAGGAAAACCGCATGAAGGCAGCCAGCATTAAAATAAAAGACGCTCTCTTAGACGTATCAAGAATTCGGATGATGCCAGTTTCGAAAGCCGTACTGGCCTTTCTGAATGATGTATTTTTTTGGTTTTCGCTCTAGGTAAAATGTTGAAATACTTCCCCCAAATAAGCCACCATTGGAAATTTTACAACCTATGCCATGAGCTCACAGTCTCCGTGATACTGAAATAATAAATAAATTTATATTAGGCCGCTCCATAGCTCAAGCGGTTAGTCACTGGCTTCCCACTGCGGTGGCGCGGGTTCGATCCCGGGGCTGGTCAAGTGGGATTTGTGGTGGATAAAGTGGCGCTGGGGCACGTTTTCTCCGAGTACTTCGGTTTCCCCTGCCAATCTTCATTCCACCAATTGCTCCACAATCACCCTCACCTATCATCTGGGGCTGGTACAATAGGCCAGAAGTGGCCGCAGTACAAGGGACATAGTCCCACCCCACTAGCAGTAAAAAATATTGCTCCCACTTCGGAGCACAAGGCTGATTTCTCAGTTTCTTGATCATTTTACAGACGGTATGACTACTTGGACGGGTGAACAGCTTGTCGCAAGGCCTCTACCGAAACAAACACAGAAAAACGCATACACAGACTCACGAAATATCCATGCCCTGAATGGGATTCGAACCCACGATCCCGGCGTCCGAGCGAGCGAAGGNATCCCGGCTTCCGAGCGAGTGAGGACAGTACATGCCTTAGACCGCTCGGCTACCGTGACTAGCCTATCGAGATTAGTGAGAGAGAGATATAACACAGTTGCCTTTATCCGTGTCTGTTGACCGCAGCTCTGTTCTTCGAAAACACATTAAATATTACTAACTTATTTAAACTGCCTAGACACAGTTATATTTTAAATAATTCTTTACGACTTAAAGTAATTCCTGACATCTTTAAGTAGTTGTTGACAACTCGGAAACTCCATTAGACGGGGCCACGCCCTCCATGTGCCATGGCCCACAGGCTGATAAAGCGTGATCAGTGCAGTCAAAATACCCCTCATAAAGACCAGCAATTAATCTGCACACCCCCAGAATGTGGTACACCTAAGCGGTCACCCTTCTGAGTACTGACCACGGCCAGCGTTACTAACTTCGGTGAACAAGAACCGATCGTTTACTGTTTTACACTTATAATTCTTAAAATGAGAATTCCTGAGATGAAATTACTTGATGTTCGGGCACTTACGTTGTAATTCTGAGCGTGCCGGGCTGTCAGAATTTGAGCAGAGTATAAATTGTAAAGTGATACGATTGCTCATGCTCACGTGATTTGTTTCCATACTTCGGTAACGCTGCAACGGAAGAACGTAGGCTATGAGTATCACTTTTTCTTATTGCTAGTGGGGTGGGACTAAGTCCCTTGTACTGCGGCCACTTCTGGCCTATTGTACCAGCCCCAGTTGATAGGTGAGGGTGATTGTGGACTAATTGGTGGAATGAAGACCGAAGTACTCGGAGAAATCCTGCCCTAGCGCCACTTTATCCACCACAAATCCCACTTGACCACACCCGCGATCGAACCCGGGCCGCCGCGGTGGAAATCCAGCGACTAAGCGCTTGAGCTATGGCGCGGCCATGAGTATCACTTTATTCGGAGCGTAACGCATCGTACAATAAAATTCACATGGGGATGTTACTGTTTCACTACGTGCAGATGGAATGTGTCATTTTGTTAGTGACATTTCCCACAAATCCACACTCCACTGTGTGCTAAAGTAATTACTCTTTCAGTGATTTGAAGTTTAAATGTAAAAGTACATTATTGTTTAACGTTATATGCAGTTTAGCAGTCTGACCCATTTTGAATGTTTGTTCGTCCAGGATGCTGATAGATTAGCTGCGTGCACAGCAGTAGCCGTAGAGACAGAACTGACATTATCTGGAATAATACATTGATGCCGTAGTGTGGTTTTCTGTTGACATTTCAAATGCTGTAGGCCTGTACTCATATTTATCATAAGGCGTCGTTGTTTTATTGCTTAGGGCATGGACAAGTAAGGAAGGTACGGGTGTTTGGATAATGCATTTCCATGCAAAGCTACGTCACACATTTATATAACTTTTTCCCCCCCCCAAATATTGGAACATATACAAAATCGTTCATTATCAGAAAATCAAAATGGCGAAATAACTTCATTAATATCTCTACCACAGTGGTTTCCAAGCATTTTTGGATCACGGATCATTTACTGCTTAGAATGTCTTTGGGTGGACCACCCCAGTATTAAAAAAACTATTTTAAGTATTTTGAATGGAATGGGAGTAAATTTTAGTCAGCAGTTATACCCTTTTAAAATGAAAACAGCATATATATATATATATATATATATATTTTTTCGACCCAAATCACACGTACACGTATACTCGTATTTGTGCATTAAGTAACGAATACCTATATTTGCAATGGAGGCGAACAGAATGTTTTTCTCGGACCACTGGTGGTCTTTGAATCATGGGTTGGGAAACAGCTGCGTATATGAAATAACATGAAAGACTAGCAGCACGTGCATTTTATATGGATGGAGCTTATACAAAGTGACGTTGTGTATGGCAAGGTAATGTTTTCCGTGTGCCGGTCACAGTGGTCGTGCGGTCTAAGGCTCGCTTGGACGCTGGGATCTTGGGCTGGAATCATACTGAAGGGATGGGTGTCTGTGTACGTTTATTCTGCGTTTGTATTGTTCTGTGTGTATGCAGAGACCTTGCGACGGGCTGATCCCCCTTCTAAGGAGTCCTACCGACTGTGTATAGGATTAAGACACTGAAAATGCGGCCAAGGCCCAACAAAAGGACTGTAGAGCCATAATTTCAATTCAATTCAATGCTTTATTTATTTACGTGCCGAGCTCAACAGCTCAATAATAATAATAATAATAATAATAATATAATAATAATGTTTTCCGCTTGGAAAATTAATTAAGCATCACGCCAAGAAGACGTATGGGAGAATGGAGGTAAAACTTCATGTATTCTTGATCTCGTCACTAACCAGTAAGTTTCAAGGGAAATTATTTGCTTCCATATTTAGGGTGTCATGTATGAGCCAATCAAATATCTCTTCTTGCTGTTATCTTATTCATCTCTGAATTTGGAGGCAATACTACACTCATGCGGGAGAGGGGGTAGCGTAGTCGGCACAGCGACTGGCTGCGGGCTGGACGACCGAGGGGTCGTAGTTCGAGTCCCGGTAGAGTCAAGAATTTTCTCTTTTCTAAATTGTCGAGACCGACTCTGGGGTCCTCCCAACCTCATATCCAATGGGTATCGGGGGAAAGCGGCCGGGGCGTGAAGCTGACCACTCACCTTCAGCTAGTGCCGAGGTCAAGAAAATGTGGATCTATACATCTCCACCATACGCCTTCATTGCGTAGTGTTTAATCAGTTAAGCACA
>NW_019745080.1:4134764-4139177 GCF_002891405.2 Cryptotermes secundus
TCATATATTCTCCGTTGTATGGAAATTTTTAAATGAAATTATAATTTTAAGAATACTGTCTTCCGCAATGTGACGCTGTGTAGTCTGGTAGAAGTTTGCTGACCCTTCAGAGCAACAGATTGCGTCCATCTTCAGGCTCGAAAAGTGAGCCAAGCTAAGAGCAGAAGGCGATCACAAAGCAAAGTGAACCGCGCGTATGAAATTTTTGTCCAGATACAGCCATTTAAATTGGCTAATAGAGAACCGGTGGAAGCGAGGAGAAGAGTAACTACACGAATTTTCAAACGTTGAGATGAGGAAGGAGGCGGAACTTCGCGTGCCGCTTTTTTCTTCCTGGATGCATAGATAATGAGGAGCTTCATAACTTGTACTGTTATAAGTAGAATGATCGAGTCAAGGACGTTGAGATGGGCATGACATGTAGCAAGAATGGGGAGAAGAGGATTGCATAAAGGATATTGATGGGAAAGCCAGAAGGAAAGAGACAACTAGGAAGGCAAAGACGTAAGTGGGTGGATAATATTAAAATGTTTTTTTAGAGAGAGTGAGATGGTATGGATTGGTTCTAGCTGCCTGAGGATAGGGACTAGTGGATGAATTTCTTGAACACGGCAATGAATCTTCGTGTTCCATAAAATGTTGAGAAGTTCTTGATTAGCTTGACAACTGGCGGCTTCTCAAGCAGGGCTGAGCTCCATTGGGTTAGTTAGTTAGTTGGATGCATGCTTGGCTTATTCATCGACTCTGAAGATTGATACGGTACTTTGCTCCGAAATGTCAGCAAACTTTTACCAGATTACACGGCGTCATGTCCTGGCAGATAGTGCTTTTATTAGTTACCGCCGTGAGAACCTAAAATCAAACAAATTTATAGTTTGCATTGCATACCCCTTTGAGGTCAAATTGCACCCTCAAGGCTGTGCTTTGCCAAGACCAGCGTTGCAGCTGGTAACGGTCATGAAATACACGACTGAAGTTGCGATATAGCCGGACAGTCAAACCACAGAGTCCTGTAACACCACATTAGACGTTTCGTAGTTGTTTGTTGTACTTGTAATGAAATTGGAATTCACTTCTTCGAGGAATATTTCGCTCACCTGTGTCCAGATGTACGGAGCACAAGTAAACAGAAGAGATAATCCAGTCGCTAAACACAGAACTGCGTAGGAAAATACGAACCTTAGATTAAGCAGAAACCGAGAGATGTACTTACTTACATACTTACTAGGCCGTGCCAGGCAGTTATTTGCCGGCTTTCCACAGCAGCGGCTCGGATTCGATCCTATGTCATGTCATGTGGGATTTGTGGTGGATAAAACTTGCACTGGGGCATTGTTTTCTCCGAGTATTTAAGCTTGCTTTGCCAATTCTTACTCCAGTAACTGTGCCGCACTACATTATCGTCATCGTACAATAATCCAATTATGGTCGAACATACCAAGTTTACGCAGCCTCATCCATCGAAATAAAAAATACACAAAACCACACAGGATTCAAGAGAAGCTCAAATTGCAGGACCAAGTAACAGAAAGAAGCAACAGTAGATGGATAACGAAGCCATATGTATGCAGGGAAGTGTTTTATACGGAAAGATGAAGACAGAAACCATTATGACGGATAAGTTTCTGTACATACCAGAGACAGACGAAGTATTTTGGGCTGGATAAAGATGTATTACGAATTTGTATTTGACTGTTTATATAGGGAGGAACCGGGATAGTGCAGTCGGTATAGCTAGTAGTTAACGGGCTGGACGACCGAGGGGTCGGAGTTCGAGTCCCGGTAAGGTCAAGAGTTTTCTCCACTTCGCCCAAACCGGCTCTGAGGTCCACCTAGCCTCGTATTTAGTCGGTACCTATGGCTCTTTCCCGGGGATAGAGGAGCCGGAACGTGAAACTGACCACTTACCTCCAATTAGTGCCGAGGTGAAGAATGCGGAGATCTAAACACCCACTCTCCCATACGCCTTAATGTCATAGTGCTCAATTAATTAAGCACAGGCGCTAGTTTATTGCGTCTTTTTTTTACCTTACACCTATGTTTTCTAGGATGAGCCAAGGATCACGGCAAGGAACCTCAGCTGAATAGCCATTTTCTGAGCTAAATCTGAACTCGGGATTTGACGTAAGCGAAGCAGAAAGCTGACCAACTCAACCGTGTGATTATATACGAAAAAACAAATGAAATTATATTGTAAATTTTATCCATAATCGGACTAGTTCCGATGGAGAAGGATAAGCAGTTGTCATGTTGACGGTTAGATAGAAATGCAGTGTTTAACACACAGTAAGCCCCTCTTGCCTGAAGAAAGAGACATGGTTGTCCTCGGCAGGTGGTGGCTAGCACATCTTGTGCGAAACCGGTTCCCTTGGATCAGATAATACTAATACTGAAGATAATAGGCCTATATGGATGTGCACACGAATAATACATACATGATTTGAAGTAGCTCAACATCCGATGGAAAACAGATGGTCAAATCGGCCTCGTGTTCTCAAGGTCATGGGTTAGATTCTTGACCGAAATTAGAAATACTTTCTATCTTTTAGACAATGTATGATCGTAGAATTATGAAATCATACAAAGGCTTACGATATACTAGTTTCTGTTCTTGTTCATTGACGGATTAGAACTTCTGGACTGTTCCCATTCAGAATTCTCACATTATGAGTCTTTTAGACAATTGGTAAGATTCCTTGGACGGGGGATCAGCCTTGTCAGAATGCCGCTACCTACACAGGTCAACACTAACACACAATATACGAAGACATCTATGCCTCTTTTGGGATTCGAACCCATAATCACAATGTTTAAGCGGGATAAATATACCTTAGACCACGTGCCACCGCGATCGGCTTTCTGTTAATTTTTTTTTAGTGGAAAAGGCTCTATTTCAGATTTATGAACGAAGTATAACGTGTAATTAGGCCGCGCCATAGCTCAAGCGGTTAGTCTCTGGCTTCCCACCGCGACGTCCCGGGTTCGATCCTGGTTCTGGTCAAGTGGGATTTGTGGTGTACAAAGTGGCGCTGGAACTGGTTTTCTCCGAGTACTTCGGTTTATAACCACTTTGTACCGACCACACGGAAAACGCACTGTCTGAATTTTGGGAAGTAATTTTTCCAGCGCCGTTGCCTAACAACGGAAATTTCTCGATTGCTGTTTGCATATTCGTTGTAGCGGAAGTGTGTATACCGAGTCATTGCCTAACAATGAACATCTATTCTAACTTCGCTATTCCGGCTTTTGGATGTCATGTCACAATAAAAAAGGGCTATAAAATGCGAACTTGTATGAGATAATGAAATAATTGGATATTGATATGTGTGTTATCTTGGTATGTAATTTTCTGGAGGAGTTGGTATAGCGACTGGCTCCGGGCTGGTCGGTCGGGCATCGATTCCATGCAGGGTTAATATTTTTCTTTTCTCTACAGCGTCCAGACTGGCTCAGAGGCCGGACCAGCCTCCTGTCTAATGGGTACCGGGGGCGATTTTTTCGAGGGTGAAGCGGTCGGGACGTGAAGCTGACTACCCACCTAAATCTAGTGCCTAGATCATGAATATTGGAGCTACCATCACTCCCATATGTCTTCATGGCCTGGTGGTTAATCAAGCACAAGGACACCTCATTTTTTTAATTTTAAATTTTGGGCACTTAGCATGACACATGATAACAGCAATCTGATGCCAGTAATTTGCTGATGTCATTGCATTAGTTTTGAACGAAAATTACTGTGAGAAAGTACATAATAAAATCAGTTTGAAATGCTTTGCGAAAGTATGTTGTTAAGAATGAAGTATTTGCATTTGCATAACTACTTTAAAATGATAAAACCGCCATGCATTAACAAGAATCTCGCGGTGTCCGCCCTTCACGATCTGATGTAGGAATCACGAATGGTTACACAGCTCGTGGAGTCGTGATTCGTGTAGCCAGGCTTGTCCACCTGTGGGCTGTGAATGCATTCCCTTAATGTTACGTCATCGTTTCTCGTATTTTAAAAATATAGTGATAAACATCCATAGCAAAGGAATGGTCTAGTCGCTGAAATATTCTGTTTGGACGATCCCCATTGTCTGGATCAGGCATGTCAAACTCAACTTGTACAGAGGGCCCACCTCAGCAGTATAAATAATAGTCCAGGGCCGGACTTCAAAATAGAAATATACATTAGATTTTGATACAAGTAAATTTAATTCTATTTATTATTTAGGAATAATTTCAATATAATTACCTAAACTCACATATCTTACAGTTTTAAAAAGCAAGAGAATGCCATTTTTTACAAGTATCAAACAACTTTTCAATATGTAAAAAGAGAAATTTCACAAGAAATTATGTTAGAAATAGCAAAACATTTAATTTCCTGCAGCCTGCTAATTTATGTCTGCGTGAGACTTCTTGTCTTCT
>NW_019745080.1:4139241-4167148 GCF_002891405.2 Cryptotermes secundus
AAATTGTCTTTACAAAAAATATTTCTACTAAAATTTTAATATTGATTTTAATATAAATTAGCTCTAAAAGTTGAGGGGTCGCACTTTGTGGCTATGGGGGCCGCATGTTTGACACGGCTGGCCTGGATGAAACACAGAGGGAACTGTGCGAGTGATGGCCCTTCTTCAAATGGAAGAGAGGCTACCTGTTGTGTCAGGGCCTTCTTACCGCCTGGCACCGGAAACAGATGCAGGATATATGAACCTGTTGTGGTTAAGTAGAATACAGATTTTGTTACCAGAATGGGACGAAAATCATAACATAAAGACAGCTGACAGTCTTTGAAAATGTGGCAAAATTCAGATACCTGGGGACAACAGTAACAAATCAAAATCTGATTAAGGAGGAATAGCTTATTACCAGGGCCCGGATTTTGATGACATTTCATCTTATTTTCCTTGTATCCTATGCGATGCTCTTAAATATATAAATCTCGGATATGAGCTGTTGGTTACAGAAATTTAAATTTTATAGTTCACTTTTTTTTTATTTTTAATTTTTGGGGTATTTTTTGGTAATTTTTTGGACTTTTAAGGGTATTTCTTGTCATTTTGGCCATTTTAGGCAATTTTTCTTCTTATGTTTTCTGAAATTTGAATAACATGGAAGCGAAGTGTTCGTTCTCTTTCTCCTTTAGGTAATTTTTCTGGATTCTTCGGTCATTTTATAGGTGATTTTTTAATATTTTCAGGTCATCATAATCCGGGCCCTGCTTGTTACCATTGAGTCCATAAACGTTTCCTTTCTCGTTTGCTGTCCAAAAACATAAAAATTAAAATTTACAAGAGTATAATTTTGTCCGTAGTTTTGTATGGGGCAAGACAGACGCAGGGTGTTGAGAATATTTGGACCGAAGAGGGATGAAGTGACAGGAAGGCATAAGGCTGACAACCTCACCGCAATCTGTGAGCCGAGTACCTAGAAAATGTGAGCCTCGACGTCTCACAACCTTATGGGCCTGCACGGCCTCTTATAGGGATATGTTTTTGCTCTTATACTCTGGCAGCCTGCTGAGTTAGCGATAAATTTGGGCACCCCTGCTATAGCTGTTCACTAAAATAAGTCGAGGACGGACGACGTGGGTGCGAGCGAGTGTGGTTCAAGGTGAGGAGGGAACTTGTTCACTTTATGAATGGAAATAACAGCATCATTATTCAAAGAGACACCAGAGTTCAGCCCTTAGCAACAACTGTTAGAAGCATGAATGGGCGACGCTGTATCGTAAGACGCTCCGGAGAGGGGATTTACGAAGAAAGAAAGAAAGACAGATGGAATGATTCTTGAGGTTATTATTGCTTCGGCAGATTCAAGATTGTTAAGTTCTTAGGGACATGTCTTACCAACATATCCTTATAAGAGACATCCTCTGCACTTACACTTACACTTACTATTATATCAGTGTGAATTAGAGTCAGAGTTACTTTAGGATTGGTGGTTTACCTCCAATCAGTTCATCTTGGCGTCAAGTCCCTTGAGACTCACGACCAGTAATTTTATTTTCCAACTGAACACTTGCGATTATAATCTTTATGTAACGTCCTTACTGACGAGAGGATGGGTGTGTCGTTTACAATTGCTGCTGGTCCTCACCAGCGCAGTCATTATCAGGTCCGAGTCCCGCGGGACTCATGACCAAATTTTACTGCCTCAGATTCGAGACTCTCACAACCTGGAGGGCCAGTTCCCCGTATTTATATCCCGGAGGAACATGGTGGTCCGGTTACACCCCCAGGCACTGGATCTGTGAATCAGTTGCCAGCAGTCCGCAACTATACCTCAGGCACGGACGTTATGGAAGGCATACATAATGTACACACTAAAAATCACAAAATTCGAGTTGTTCGATTCCCGGCGCCACCAGATTTTCTGAAAAGTAGTGGGTGTGGAACGGGTGCACTCAGCCTCGTGAAGATAATTGAGGAGCTGTTTCAAGGAAATAGCGGCTCCGGTCTAGAAAACCGAGCTTGACGGCCGTGGAGATTCGTTGTGCCGACCACGTGACATCCTCTATCCCCAAAAGTTGGTACTAACTCGCCGGCAAGCGACGGTCTCTCGGTCGGTATAGTTCGCTTGCGGACTACAGGCCACGGAATTTGTCAGACATCGAGGCTTCCTCATTTTCTAGACAATGATAGCTTGTCAACTTTGTCAGCTTTACGCGCCGGCCGTCCTTTACCCCCAGGAATGTTCCTGGTACTCATTTCTGTTAGAGGCGGAGTCGACCTCAGGACCATAATGCGGCTGGAAGAATTTGTTCAGTTGAAAAATCCAGCGACATCGGGAATCGAACCCGCGGCCTTCTGGCTTGTAGCACAGTGCCTCAACTAAGTACGCTATCGCGCGTCCCACATAAATGTTTAGTAAAGTTTCATATAAGAAAATAAAAGATTCCCTTTACGTCCACTGCGTCCTTCGCCGGATCACACAGGCGGACATAGGCCAACTACACGAGATATTCTGCGTAACCAGGAGTACAAAAATAGAACCGTCGTTATGTTCATATACTTGCACAACAAGATTTTCAATTAAATTTAAATTATACAACTTATTTTTGAGAAATATAATGTATTTTAATTACATAGGTATTTTAGTGTAGTCGCTATTTATGATAGTAGAAATCCTTTTATGACAACTTATGTTCAGACATGTTCCAATATGTAAAGAATTTATTTTTGTGGCGTTAGCAACCCATCCTGATTTTGGCCACTAGTAATCGAAATATATAAAGGCAGCCTTTAACATTATGATATTAAAGCTGTTACACTTGATGGACCTTAATAAACATTCATGTCTTACAAAATTTTTTAGAGCCTGCACCAAGGGACGTTATTCTAGAATAAAGAACGAAACAAGATCCTTGCACCAACAGAAACAGGAACCAAGAGACTACATCAAAACACCACTGGAACTGAACTTAACGGCAACGACAGTGGGAGCAATAGCTCTAACTAATTCTAACCTTTATCTCAGCTAAATTTTAAATTCTGAATTTAAAAAAGATTAACATCATTAGCAATTTTAATTCAACGCCTCAGTGATCTTAATGACATTTCAGTTCACAGTATAGAGAGCAACAAATGTAGACACTCGCAGATGTTCGTATAATGAACAGAACATTTACTACAGGCAAAATATTGTGCTAAGCAAAGGCCTCGATACAAACAACGAGTTGCGGTGTAATAGACGACTAAACAATTACCCGTTTTTAGCAGCGGCTCGCTAAACACGTTCTCTTGGAAACGAACACGCGCGCAACAATAGAAGAACGGTGTTTTCGAAGTGGTCCTCGCTGAGGAGTTATAAAGAAGACAATCGGGGCAATCCAGTTCAGTTGAGCTCTGCAAGGGCGGCTGTGACAAGAGGACCTGAGTGCCGGAAGCCAAAGAATCTCCACTGTTATTAATCGTTGATAGGGAACGGCTGGTGAAGACACTGCAAGCTTGAGACAACTTAATGTGTATTGACGTTTAAAGTTTTGAAATCATCGATGACGTAATTGCTTGTCTTTCCGAGTCGGGTGTATAAATGGTCAATATATCCGTTCACCAATCCAAACCCCGTCTATAGTCACACCCCTAGAACGTGACGATATCATAGTGTCACCTGTAAGACGGTGACCTTATGATTAATAAAATATCACATTCGAAGATCACTGGATTTGTTACACACAGAAGACGGTGAACATAATGCAGATTGAATTTCTATGTTGCATACATACATAGGCCTATATCCAGATTATCTGAATTAACATTTTTGTGTAGTATTTCATTCTCGAATGTTTTCCCAAAGTAACACGTGTCTGTACCACAACATTCACTGTTTTGTGAGGTGAACTTGATGGTGCCAGTCACTGCCCATTCGTGCAATTGAGTTGCATCGTTAGACTGATCGTAGAAGTTTTCTGGTTGGTCGCGCTTAATTCCTGTCAGTTGAATTTTGAGGAAGAAAGAAACACCAGAGTTAGAACGAGCGAGCGAAGACAGTGCATGCCTTAGACCGGTACACAAACGTCCGTGCCCTGAGTGGAATTCGAATCCACGATCCCAGCTTCCGCGCGAGTGAAGACAGTGCATGCCTTAGAACGCTCGGCTACCGTGACCGGCATTTCCTTGAAATAGCTGCTCAATTATCCTCACGAAGCTGAGTGGACCCCATTCCAGACCACTGATTGCTAAACTCTGTATATAGTGCGATATTAAGACTCCCATTTATGATCATACTCCCACGTTTCCAGAGCCTCTGATTTGTCTCACCCGAGACAGAAGACCAAGTCCCCCATCCCCTCTTCAACAGAGATATATAGCTCATCTCCTAAAGTGCAGATGAGACATTTCTACGAAACTTCAGTTGTGCAAGCCAGTGGGTTTAGTGTAAAGTATTTCGTCTGCTATTCCCAAACGACCAGATTACATTTCTAAAGCTCTGTAAACCCCTCTCTCCGTCTATTTCTCATTTGCGTCGTTCGAGGCGATATTAGTTTTGATCTAATAAGACGTACGGTGGAGTTGAGGCAAAACTGAGTTCATTGTTAATCTCGACACCAAATGGAGGCGAGTGTAAACAACTTTTGTATTCTTAGCGGCCAAAAAAAAAAAAAAAGGTAAAGCTATCCCTGTAAGAGGCCCATAGGGTTGTTAGATGTTGAGGTTCCCGCATTTTCCAGACAGTCGGCTCACAGATGGCGGTTAGGTTGTCAGCCTTACGCGCCGGCCGTCCTGGTACTCATTTATGTTAGAGGCTCAGTCTATCTCAGAGCCATAGTACGGCTGGAAGGATTATGTTCAATTGAAAAATCCAGTGACCTCACCAGGAATTAACGGGCGACCTTCCGAATTGTAGCACAGTGCCTCAACCAACTACACTACCGGTTTGTGACTGAATTCTAGTACTTCAAATCTCAAGCTTCAATTTATATAGAGCATGTTCCATAAGTTGGAACCGTGTTGATGCTGTGATATTGCTTATTTCTGCCTTAATTTGATCAAGAGTGTGGAAGTCCCAGTGTCTCCATTTGAATACAGTTCTTTGTTCGTTGTTTGAGAAATGTACCATGGCGAGTATTGAGGTTGAGGATCTCATCTACTTGTCCGCAGTCCGCTGCAGGTGACAAAACGTCCTAAAATAATGCGCAGAAGAACCATAGATTTCTTTGGGACACTGCTAATTAGCAGGGCCCGGATTTTGATGACCTGAAAATATTTTAAAAATGGCCGAAAAAATCAGGAAAAATGACCTAAAATTTGACCCAAAAATGTAATATGCAGGGCCCGGATTTCGATGACCTGAAAATATTAAAAAAAATACCTATAAAATGACCGAAAAAATCCAGAAAAATGACTTAAAGGAGAAAAGAAAGAACACTTCGCTTCCATGTTATTCACATTTCAAAAAACCTATGAAGAAAAATTCCCTAAAATGGCCAAAAATGACAATAAATACCCTTAAAAGTCCAAAAATTTAACAAAAATTTACCCCCAAAATGAAAAAATGACGTTAAACTTAAAAATGTCAAAAAATGAAAAAAAAAAAGAAACCTATAAAATTAACATTTCTGTAACCAGCAGCTCATATCCGAGATTTATATATTTAAGAACATCGCATAGGATACAAGGAAGAAAAGATGACATGTCATCAAAATCCGGGCCCTGCTAATTAGTTACTGATTTTAAGCTTTCACGGTTTTCTACAGTTGATTTTAATTCATTTCTCAAGCGGTTACTCCGTTTGGATGTGGGTAAAGTTACCGATGTTGTGGAGCGTCATTCTGCCTCCATCTTCAGGGTCGATCGCTCAGTCAAGACATTCCTCGCTTACGGAACCCGAAGTTTCATTACCGTGTTCACAGGAGCACATCACTGGACACTGTCCTGATATTCTCTACTTTATTATCCTTCCGTCTACGCTTAGATCTTCCAAATGATTCATTCCCTTTCAGATTATGAAAGTTCTTTAGTTCCTCCATGTGCTATATGATCTGTCAACCTCACACACCTTAATTTAGTCAACCTGATAATATGAGGGAAGAATGCAAGTATGAGGTTTCTCGTTGTGCAGTGCGATCTGTTCAGTGTCTCCCTTTCGGATCCAAAATACTGTTCTCAGCGCCATGATGGCAAACACGCTGTCATTGTATGTTGTGTTCCTTCCCTTCCTAGCAGAATGAGTTTTGGGTGTGGGGTTCACCTGGGGGTTGTGATATCAGCCGAATGCCGGCGCTGCCAAACTGCAAACCACCAAAAAGAACTCTACAAACAGAGTAGAGAATGTATCATGTTACGTTCCCGTGCGTTGATGTTATCGTGCAGGAAACGGTTCCTGTACCTTCCGTCTTTCTTTCATGTTTATCTTAGCCAAGATACATCGAAGTGGCCTACCATATACGTACGCTTCGACGCTGTGCAACTCGGATGATATCGCAAGATGCTTATGAACTACAGTAGTGTGAGGATTTGAAAGGAAATGCTCCTGGGATTCGTCTGGGAAAACAATCCCTGTTCGTAATGTTGTCCTTAGGGAGACAGTTTCATATTAACGGCGACGGCCGTGTACGTAACGAGCATATACGTATATGCTTGAACACGAATCATTTACTTCGAATTTAACGACGCTGTCAGCGGCGTTAAAAGTGGATAAGGATGTGGAAGGGAACGGTCGTGGCGTGAGTTAAGGGACTGCTGTGGCAGTCGCGCGGAGGGACTAAGGAAAACCACATAGGAAGATCTGAGGTAGTCGGAGTTTAGGCTGAGATTCGAAGCGGAAACCTCCCAAATACAAATCTGAAGCTTTAACCGCTTGGGATATTGATTACTGATGAATTGAATGCTTATTTGTTTTAATTTAAACGCTAATGTGGACATGAATAATAAAGTTTCAAACTCAGACTTTCAGGAAACAAATTAGTAACTCTGGTTCAGAGTTCGTGTTGTTATTTTGCTAGATTAATAATGAGCATGATATTGTGATACCTGGTTGGAGCGTTCCAATGGAATTTAATATTGTTTGGCACTACAAAGGGCTTGTGTGTGTGCTTACGGAGAATGATATAATAACAAAATTGTTTGCATAGTTAAACAGTATTGATACTGGACTTTGTAGTAACAGTTTTACCTGACGACCTCTGGGTTCTCGTTCCGCCTTACCGACACATTTGTTTGTTATTGCTGTTCCAAATTCCGTGGTTCACAATGTTTAGACACGCATTTTGTGGAATTTCTGAGAAGCCGTAACTATATTTTTATATTATGAACCCGCCACTCTGTTACAACGTAAGTAATGATTATACTAAAATCACTGACTCGGATAAAACCGGTGTATATAAAACAAGGTTGTCAATGTGTGAGGCTCATGGCAAAGAAAAGGGCTCCTGTATATGATGTTAATTATCTCATAGAGCTTTACATGCCGATGTAGCGTGATATAAGCTTTAATGTTTAGTCGTACGTATGGGGGCCGCCTCTGTGGTCTAGTGGTCAGGCTTCATGCCTACAGATCCAGAGGTCCGAGTTCGATTCCCGGCGCTACTAGATATTCTGAGCACTAATGGGTCTGGAATGGGGTCCACTCAGCTTTGTGAGGATAGTTGCTCCGGTCTAGAAAACCGAGATTAACGGCCGTGGGGATCTGTTGCGCTGACCACGCAACACCCTCTATCCGCTAAAGTTGGCACTAACTTCGCCGACAAGCGGCGGTCGCTTGGTCGGTATAGTTCGCTTGCGGACTAAAACCACGAATTTTTTTATGGGGTTTAGTTACTTTAGTGATATACGTTACGATTATATGATTATATTATGGCGACATATTTCGACCATTAAATTGAATCATTTATTTTAAAATAATTTATGTTATGAGGAAGTTGAAAGTCTGCCCATTATCTTTGTGCATAACGTGTACACTTTATATGATTTTATCAGTTATGAAAACGTAGGCCCATACTTCTTGGCTGTACGGTCTTCTAAGGACCTTCTATTGCTTTCTGACATGCCTATTCTGCATTGTTATTTGCCTGGACCTTCTGCTTTCTGACATATCCCTGTTCTTCTTTGTTAATTGCCTGGTCCTTCTCCTGCTTTCTGACTTATGCCTGTTTTTCTTTGTTATTTGCCTGGACCTTCTCCTGCTTTCTGACATATGCCTATTCTTTTTTATTTGTCTTTTGTCTTCAATCTCAGTCTGGGTCTTTTCACGTCTGTTTTATCTTCACTTTCAAATATTTCCTTACAAGCCCTTGTCTGATCCAAGTTAATTACATGTCCCAGCCATTCCATTTCCCCCCTTTAGTACCTGCTGCTATGTACAGATGGCAGCTGTAGCAGGTACTCACGAGTAAAATTGAATATAAACATGTTTTATGGAGGTGTGCTATTAAACGGACGCGTGTGTTGGGCATTACACATTGTCTGAGTTTCGGTTATAACACTTTTTGAAACATGGCTGCCCTTCCTGTTATCATTTCAAGGGAAACTACACTTTAGGGTAGATATTGGGTTAGATATTAGTTAGGCGTATTGGCCAGAGTAGAATGGGCTTCATATTGGTACCTGAAGACGGAACCATTGGCAGATTTCGAAACATTCTGGTTTATAACCAACAGTGTGACGATGGAAATTGTCCAGTATGAGTGTCATTTTAATGCTGTCAAGTGTTGCAATAATTTAGCAAAATGTCTCTGAAGTAAAAACAAAGCTGATTGTGGAAGACGCGTATAATAGCTTCCCCATTCTCTTGTGTCTTTGTGGGCGCCTGTAAGCCTCTTCCTTTCTCAGTGTATGTGTCACAACGTATAGTTCAGTTATTGTAGGTGCATAACTGTCGCTTAACACTGACAAACAAAATTAGAACTTCACTTATGTGATTTTTATATTGCATTTCTGATTCATGATGAATGAGAGGAACAGAATTTAATTGTTTCTTGCATCCTGTTGTGTATTTAATCAGTATTAGAGTTAATTTTACCGACCACACAACACGTTTTTATTTACTGTCACACTACATGTTTCGACCTCAAGAGGTCATCCTCAGGTGTACGAACACAGTTGCACAATCACACGCAATCACATTCGTTTTTCCACTTATTTTGATCCTGTATCCTGTTCAGGTCCACGCTCAGTAATATGTGTCAAGTTCTTCTTATAAAACATAAGTTAAAAATACAAATGTTAAAAGTTAAAATTTAAAATTTAGTTCACTGTAACTAGTTATATTATTACCACTTGGTTAAAAAGTTCATGAATTAAACTTCAACTCATCACATTGACTGCACTTTCACTTTTGAAGGTCTTGTTCTTTTGCGTCCTCTGATGTTGGATCTATTACGTTCCTTGTCATGATGGCTAGTCACATGTAGTGTGACAGCAAATAAAAACGTGTTGTGTGGTCGGCAAAATTAACTCTAATAGAGGAACAGAATATTGTGATATGTAGACCCGTTGCTAGGGAACGGCTATGTAAACAAGCCGGCAACAAACACTCGGCCAATAATACAGTAGACACATTTCTGGGAAACGCCTGCAGTATACGAACACAGCAATAGAACCGGCGTTTCTATGTGAGTCCGTATATATACATTGCTAGGCAACGGATATGTTTTGTATGCTGTGGTCCCACCCCAGGCTATATAACGAGAAAACTGAAAATGACAGTTCAGTTGGACGTCAGAATAGTTCCAGTGTAGGGTCCAATGGGAAGAAGATGACAGTGGGACAGATAGTGATTTGTGAACTGTTGTACCCAGTTGTATGAAGGTCCAATAAATTCGATCATCAAAAACCAAAATCCGTCTTATTAGTCACGCAAACCTCGGATACGTGACAATATATATGAAATATTCAAGATGTATTGGGGAGACTGGAAGTATAGTTCGACGCATTCTTAATTTGAGCTAAGTGGCCAGTTTAACGTCCCGACCAATTTGCACCCACTGGACTAGATGGCTCTCATAACAGGTTTGGAGTCTGTGGAGAAAATTAAGATACACACCCTCAGCAGGGAATCGAGCCTCAGATCCTTGTTGAAGCAGCTCATCCCTTAGTCGCCATACCATCTCATGGGTGGAAAGTGGAGTAAAATTTTAATGGCTGTTCTGAAGATTCCTGGAAGCCACAAGTCGGCTGCTGCACTGCCCTCAATTGCAGCCAAATGGATATTTGCTGTCTGTCGGATCGGCACGTTCTAAGGGTTGGTGGTTGGGCCGCCCCCTGGAGTCTGTAGTAACAAAAAAAAAAACGATATTATAACGTATCCACGGAGCGTTCGGTTTAAATTCTGGGATAACCGTGGTCTGGTGCCTTGGAGACTTTACTGGACAACTGCAGGTGGCCCGACGTCAAGTAGGCTGACCTTACATGGGTTATAAGGGTAGTTATTTAACAGCGCTGATTGAAGTGTATGGTTTATGTAACGTTGAGTACGATAGGTAGCAGCTCATGAATGCTGAGTAGGGATGTGGACGCGAAGTGGTCCCGACCTACGGACTCTCTAACATAATTTCATCAGTGGATTCAAGTCCATTTCACAAAACAGGATTCGAACTCGTGATTCCAGAATCGTTCTTCTCTTAAACCCATCTTGCACTAGTACGGACCGTCATGTTCTTCAGGTTTGTATTAATGAAATACGTTTCATTTTATTTTGTAATTTCGAGCGCGGCCTGTTCCTATCATAATAAGATGGGAATATTTAACTGTGTCAATGAACTGCATTTTAAAACATTAATTTCCACGAAGATTATAGACTTGTGTGATATGACACTGCGTAGTGTTGTGCGTATGTACCGACGTTTCAGAGGAACCCACTGTCACCATCTTCAGACTGGAATACATGGAAACAGCAGATTGTGTTCGAGACGTTGGTGTTTTTGTACCTGACTGCACAGCGTCATTTCCAGCAGATTGGTAAACCTAATATTCAGTGCAATAAAATCCTTGTCTCATATGTTCTTACCTACATTTTGCCTTGGGTGTTAGGTAAACGGAACGTCACGATCGAATCGTGAGGACTGGAGCCCAGCTGTATTCACATCATATCATTTGGGCATCTCGCAATCCCAATATCTTACGTGGTTTTCCTCAGTGACTCTAAAAAGTAGCCTAAAATAGGTCACGACACCTTTCTCATAAACGTTTTCACACATTCCTACTCTTAACAGATGACAGAGTAGATGAATACGAGGCCACAGTGTCACGTGACTGTTTCTCACCCCACTTTAAAAGTAGTAATAGTAGTTTCAGTAGCTTCTGCATAACTCAGACGGTATAGCGGCGGGCTACGTGCTGGATAGCCGTGGTCCGAATCCCTGCAGGAACAAGATTTTTCTTTTCTCCACAGCGTCCAGACCGGTTCTGGGGCCCACCCAGCATCCTATCCAATGTGTACCGGGGGCGAATTCCTCCGGGGTAAAGCGACCGGTGTGTGAGGCTCACCACTCATCTCCATCTAGTGCCTAGGTCAAGAATGGTGGAGCTATACATCCACTCCCCCATATGTCTTTGTGGCATAGGGATTAATTAATTAAGCATAGGGACAACTTTACCTTCACTTTTTTATTCCGTATCAGTAAATGTGACACCTGCAAGGTCTGAATGCAATTAATGCTCCTTTTTCCTCTCTATGTCTCCTGTTCGTGTCGGAGGGTGGATTCGCCTCTAAACTCCTCCGTTCGTAATGTTGAAGGGAATTGAACCCGAGCCGTTTAGACAGTATTCCACTGCTTAATTTTTGGGCTACGTACGTTTGCAGTCGGCATTATATAGAGTAACCGGAATCATACTAACCTTATATTGGACATTGTCTGTTGTGTGTTAGTAAAATTGCAGTCAGCCGCCTTAAGGCGGGAAGAAAACCACGACTCCTGGGTCGTCCAGCCCATAGCCTGGTCGATATACCGACTGAGCTATAATTACATATTGTCACAAACTTTTAGGGAATATTTCTGGAGATATATGTATGCTTGTTTGTTGTCAGTTTGTATAAATTATAAACCTAATTCGCCTTAATTGACTGTAAATTGTTTCCGGTCTTGCCCCAAATTGCTTTTTGATTGTTGGGTACATTCAATATTCGGCACTTTCGTAGTGACAGCCAAATATTATACAGGGTGATTCATATAGAACCCGCCCGACGAAATGAGCTGTAATGTAAAATATACCATACAGATATTAAAGTAATTTACACATATCTTATCTTGTGTGCTGTGATCAGAGCAGGTGTTGAAAGTGTCCGCTGTTTTCAAGTAGGCACCAGAAACACTCGCTGTTCAACAGTGAACTCCATGACTGTCGCCTGCGCACTGCAGACACGTTTCGGCATTGTCCTTGACCTTGCAGCATAAGGGCTGCCACTTGCCGGATCATGCGCACACCATTCGACTCAGCACGGCCCGTGGATTATTATATCATAATTGTGAGCGGTTATATGCACCATCTGCGGAATTATTAGCAAATTCATCGGGCCGGTTCTGTACGATTCATCCTGTAGTTGATTCCGTAGATCCTTGATTTTATTCGAGCGTTAACAATGAAGTTCTTGTTGCAGTTTTCAAATTCCAATCGCGTACGGTAGTCTTGATAGTTCGAAGCTTTTCTGCGCCTACTGTCGAAGCCACCTGCGTGTCTGCCCACATGTCCTCGCCATGTCTCCAAAAGTGCAAGCGAATCCTGTCAGAAAGCTTTCCCATGTCTGTTTCGAATCCCTCCATCCCGTTGAGAGTTCGGTGAGTGGTTTGGGTCCCGCAAGAGAAGAGGTAGAGCGTTCAAAATTGATGCTACAGTCCAATTTTCTTGCTCGGGTTTGTCAGTCTCTCACTCATGTTTAGTTATTCTTCTGTAGGTTGAGTGCTGATATGCGAATTGTGACTCTGGTATAGTCACTTCCTTCTTCAGAGGTTAACAGTTGCTCCTCTAGTCAGTAAATTCCCCATTCTTTATGAGCTCAGAATATTCATTACTGCATTCACAAAACCCCGAATTGGCCTATGTCTTCAGCCAGATGTATCTGGTTCACACCCTCACACACTGTTCCTTCATTTCGATTCTAGACGGTTCTGACGATGGTTGAGGGAACCAACTGAGCTCCCCCCCCCCCCCCTACTTGAGGACGGAAACAGATCCAGTTTCCGAAACGTGTTCTCCATTTTCTAGAATATGGATGATTGGGAAAGTTCAAAATCCCATTAATTCTGTTTTCCTTCAGTGTTGGATATAATTTATTGGCTGTTGATTTTATATTTGTACGTCTTTTCTGTAAATTTTTACAAAACTACAATTTGCCTATAGCTTAGTGTAGGGTTGAAACTTGGTCTCAAGACTTCAAGGGAAGATGTAGATAGGCGGTGTTTTAGAACAGGGCGTTGAGGATATTTGGACCGTAGAGCGATGCGATAATAAGGAGGATTAAATTGGTAAGGCATGTAGCACGCATGGGGAGAAAAAGAATGCATGTAAGGTTTTTCATGGGAAAACCGGAAGGAAAGAGGCCGCTATGAAGGCCAAAACTTTGTGGGAGGATAATATTAAAATACAATGAGGGCGGTATGGACTGGATTGATCTGGCTCAGGATAGGGACCAGTGGCGGACTCCTTTGCACGTGGCATTGAACCTTTCTGTTTTTCTATAAAATGTTGGGAAATTATTGAGCAGCTGAGCGACGGGCGGCTTCTCAAGGAGAACTGAGCTTCATGAGTTAGTTGTTTTCTTAGGTCCAGATTTTTTCTGTCAGAGTGTTATAAAGAATTTGAAGTCCGTTCTTCCAGTCTGTCTTTTTGTCTGACTATAGTCGAGATTTTAAATGTCAAATTTGCGGTATGAATAACATCATTAGAGACATCACCAGCTTGGATTTGTGTGTCGGGGGCGGAGTGTCCGTCCTCACCAACAGCAACATGGTGGCCTTGAGATCAACCTGAGAAGGAAACAGCTCTGGTGTGTATTGCTTTATCATCTTGAAATTGACAATATGTGGCACCGTCTAGTACCCGATAGAGATATTAATGTCAGTCTGATATTACGGGATTTCTGTATGCATACAAGCAATTTAACCGCACCATCGCAATCCTTCCCCCCCCACTTTTTCAGTAGCCGATAGAGTTAATAATAAAAAATTTATGAAGAAACAAAGGTTTAAGACACACTGTAAGAACAAGGTATAGGCGATGAGCATATAGACCAAACTTGCGCGGACAAGGACATCTGCTAGTCCTTGCGTCCAAGTATCTCGTGTTATTTTCCAAAAGGGCAGAAAATGATACGTCAAGAAACCCCACTGAGTTTCTTTAGAAACTGAGAATTAGACTTACAGCGGCAAGCCACTTTGAGAATTCGAGAAGTGACAGTTTCTACCAGCCGTAAGTCAGAAGTGGGAGTGCCAGGAGATCATTAGCGACCCCTCATAAGTTGCATCGCTGTCAATTTCGCCGTTTGGTCTTTTAGGGCGAAATTCCCTTAAAAACAATCTGTCATTGGTCGGAACCAAAATTAAACCAACTCCCATTATTTGAATGAGCCTATCAGGGAAATTAGGAGGAGAGGAGAATAGGCAGATAATGTCAGTTAGGACCTCTGGCTCGGCAGAGAGTTCAGTCTAAGATTTGAGTCGTCTAGCAACTTTTGAAATTGGCGGAGGCAAACCCCGCATCACACGTGCTAAAAGATAATTCTGAGTACAAAATTTGCTCTCATAACGACTTATATTGAGATTTAGCTTAACAAGAGCGCGGCACAAAGGAATTTTGCGAGCTGATCGAGTGCATTTTAGTGTAACTGTAACACCAGCTGCTGGTAAGCCAAAACTAAATTAGATTGTGTGAATTTATGCAGCCGAGTGTCTTTAAGAAGAAGAACAATAGAGTGTTGTGGTGGTACAGTGGATTATGTTGATTAGAGGTGCTTCACCCTCACTTGTCCGAGCCTGACCCGTATCCGACCTGAAGAGAGACTCATCTCCACTAGCTAGTCAAACCCACATGCCCACTCCTTCCCCACTTACTCTTCTACCCGTTTGCTGNTGCTAAAAGATAATTCTGAGTACAAAATTTGCTCTCATAACGACTTATATTGAGATTTAGCTTAACAAGAGCGCGGCACAAAGGAATTTTGCGAGCTGATCGAGTGCATTTTAGTGTAACTGTAACACCAGCTGCTGGTAAGCCAAAACTAAATTAGATTGTGTGAATTTATGCAGCCGAGTGTCTTTAAGAAGAAGAACAATAGAGTGTTGTGGTGGTACAGTGGATTATGTTGATTAGAGGTGCTTCACCCTCACTTGTCCGAGCCTGACCCGTATCCGACCTGAAGAGAGACTCATCTCCACTAGCTAGTCAAACCCACATGCCCACTCCTTCCCCACTTACTCTTCTACCCGTTTGCTGGCACCCACACTATCAGATCCAATCCTGAAATGCAACCCCCAATAATCTCAACTGAAGGAAGAAGCGGTGGAGCCGGGTCAAGCCGAAGCCAGCTACTACCTAGCAACTTCAGCAGCGGCAACACCAGGTAGGGCAGAGTCAAAGTGGTCATCGGAGCAGAGGGCCGATCGTCATCGACTGCCTCTCCCTGCACTACTATGCAGACGGAGCCGCAGGCGGTAGGTAGGAGGGACGGTTACCAAAGATTAAGTGGAGCCCAACGTAAGGGCACTAAGAGGACAGTTATAGCCAGGCAAATTCATGAGTTCAAGGCTGTATATTGCCATCTGCCTGCACAGTGTACTCGGCAGCGCGTGGTATGATTTCAGTAGTTTTGAGAATTCCGTCTTCTGGGATGTGTCGGCGTGTGAACTGATGTTTAAGGGTAGAAAAATCCGCGAGCGAGGACCCAGCGTGAATAAGTGGCTGCAGACTACTTACGCTGGTTCTTCGCTCGAAGATATTTCTACCCTGAAGATGGCGATAGGTTCCTCAGAAACGTCGATTCACACAAGATCTACACGGTGCCACGTCCCAGAAGACGGCATTCTTCATAGTCGCCGTGAAAACCTCAAGTCTTACATGAGTAGTATTAGTTTCTGTTAGCCTGGGGGGTGGGGGGTTAGATTAGCTTATCTTAGTGCGTCACCCCACCTCGTAGCTATCTGTGGATGTAAATGAGTTCTGTACTTCTCGGAAGTTTAGAAAATTTCGATAATTTCGAAATTTAATATCGGAATTTAAGAAAATTTCGAATTTCTGAAGAAAGGTTTTAGTCGTCCGATTCGTCGAAATTTTCCGGCAAGTTTTCCGAAATATGATTTCCGACGTTTTCAGATTTCAGGATATTCTCGAAAGTATTCTGATGTTATCTTAACGCCTTTGTTATCAGGCTGAATGTTTTTATGATATCAGTATTTTCCCTGCAGATGTCTGAGATGAAAAAAAAATTATTGGCAGCTAAGACTGTAAGCTGTCGCCGCATCAAGTGATAATGATCTTTAAAAAAGACAAAGCACGTCAGTTCGGAGTTGATATTCAGACTCTTGGAAACATTGTCTCTGTCATCAGTGAATGATGTACTAGTTTAATGGTGTCAATCTAATTGCAGTATATACTTTTCTGTCCAAAGTTAGGTACTGCGTTTGTTCTTGTTCATTGAAATATCAACGTGGAAACTAATTTAGTTCAATAAGTACACAATATGTAATAGAATGAGACGTGAATACAAGAAAGTTTACAGATTATATTTTGTCAGTCGACACTTGCCTGTTGCGTGTGCATTATCAGGCTGTCACTGGAAGTTGAATGCTTCAATATGTAGACGTTTTTATAAACGGAGCCGCAAGATGGACGACCTGTACAAAACGGAGACAAATTGCTGTTCATTCCGTCAATTTTATTAAAGTATTCATACACATAGAGTATATATGATGCAGGACGTTTACTTTAAATTTATCTGCATAGTCGTAGTATGTAGTTTTTTTTGTCACAAGATGTGTGTACCTATTGCTAGGCAACGGCTGATAAACACGCGCATATGGCAATAGGACATCCATTGCTCGGTAACGGACCAGTAAACACGCCTCCTTAGCAATACAGGGTTGGTTTCTTTGTGGTCCATGCCAAGGCTTTATAAAAGCACTCAGTCAGAAGACGCAACTGAGTAGAGAACATTAATCGAGTTGAGTGTTCGGAATTGACAATTTCAGAATAATGGCAAGAGAGGAATTATGCGGTGCAAAGACTTCACTTGTGATTTGAAGTCCTAGTGAGACTGTTATAAATCCGTTGCCAGGAGAACCCTAGTGTACGTGTAACGGTGAACTGTAATGTGTATAGATCAGCGATAGCGCTATATTGCCTATAGTTCCGAAACGTCTGAATATATAAGGTGCAATAAATCTATTCACCAATTCAAAACTCCGTCTATAGTCACCGATAACACGTGACAGTATTAATCATTGCAGTGCAGAGGGCTCCCTATAGTCAGTTCGAACTACACTGACAGAAGTTCAGACATGTAGTTCACTAGGTAACCAGCTTTTGTCATCAGACATCGTTATAGTGAAATAGGAACATAACCTAAATGCGTTTGTCATCTTAGAAGGTAAAGTTCGTATGTGAACATATAATTTCGGCTACACCGATAGAGAGCAGCATATGTCTTAAGAAGAAAAATATGCTGATTTCATTAAAGACAGTATCAGGCAAGTGATCTGTAAGAGGTATTTCAAGGTAAGATTCATTTTATTAAATAATGTGTCATTCATATATGAATTGTGTTTTTTAACTTAAATACAGAAACATTGCTTGTATATTATAAACATATGGCATAAGATGCGAGATAAACTATTACATTCCGTAATAAGTAATTGATGATATATTTATTAACTGTGTTTTAGTATTGACGTTGATTTTTCTTCTGGATCTATGCACCCTGTGGCTGTGAGTAATGTTGCCGACGTTTCGGAAGGACATGCAGACCCCATTTGCAGGGTTGATATTATCTCTGCTTAATTACATACTACTATGTTCTTATGAGGTAGGTGTACATAGATATTGTATTGAAAGTGTCTCAGAGAAAGGTATAAGACTTTCTGAATGTAATTTGCTATTTGATTTCGTTCATTCTGGTTCGCCATACCAGCAGTATTACAAAAGGTTAACCAACTCCGTCTAGTGTGACTTATAAAATGTTTTTTTTTNGAGAAAGGTGTAAGACTTTCTGAATGTAATTTGCTATTTGATTTGGTTCATCCTGGTTCGCTATACTAGCAATATTACAAAAGGTTAACTAACTCCGTCTAGTGTGACTTATAAAATGTTTTTTTTCCTATCTTTCCTTTTTAATCTTTTATCCGTGACATATTTCGGTATTAAGGACCATCTGCAGAAGGATATATCAGTACGGGCAGAAATTACTATTACAGTGTGTTTTGTCAATATCAATACATTGATCATCTGTCATCCGGGGATGGTACAGTAGGACATTTGGAGACCGACGTACCAAGCGCACTAAGTCTCGCCCCACCTCAAACTAAAAAAAAAAAGTACAATCTTCTGAGACGTGTGCCATTTAGTACGATAGGTATTCACCGACATTTTGTATTTATGTACTGCCCACGGCGTCAGTGCCGAAGGAATCACCAAGTCACAAGCCGCAACCAGAGGTATCCCAGTGAACATTGTGCTATACATGACCCCAGATTTTGCTCTCTTTTTGCTGATTTCTTGCTTTGTTTACTCTTAGACTGTGAAGATGGTGGCAGTACGTTCCTGCGAAGTGCGGGTGAACCCGACTACACCGTGGCACAGCCCACAGAATGGTTCCCATCATACTTATCTGTGTTTCTTCCTGAAATAAGGCAGAAATATGACTTGAATGTAAAAATATGGCAGTGTAGGCTGTGTTATTAAAATTATGTACATGAATTAAAATCTAGTGGAATTGGCAGTGAAAAAGTATGATTTATAAAACTTGTCAGTGCATAACAGGAAAATGGAGCGTGCCCTAACCAGTTGTTTCTTGTTTCATTATGTTGAGTCTTTGTTAGCTGGTACTTTGACAGTGAAAGTAATTGTTATGCCTTACGTTTCAGATAATATCTGGCTTACTTGTATAAAGTATAGGCCGTGTTTCGCGATGGAGATAAGGGCATTGAATATATATAATAGCAAGCGACAAGGAGCATGCCCTGGCAGAACGTATTGGCTACACAGAACTGTCACACTGCTGCAAGAATAAGATATATATTTGCATACCTCTGCTTCTCAGTCTCAGGGTGAGATATTGTTTGGCATTTTTATATATCGTTTGTGACAGATTGTTACTGAAGAGAAATTTAAGCTCCTTTTTCTTTTGTATATAATATTTTGGTACACTGTTATTGAAAGAAACGTTTTTTTCTTATATATACTTGTGTGTGTGGCATTGCCACTTTTTTACTTTTGTGTGTATCGTTTGTGACAAATGGATATTGCAATAAACCTTAAGCATGTTTCACTATTATGTATATCATTTGTGATTAATTGTTATTGAAGATGCCTTAAAGTTGTGTGACTTTTATATATACTCGTATATGTTATCTGTGACAAATTGATATTGAAATAAACATGTTTGACTTTTATGTATATAATTTGTGATTAATTTTTATTGAAAATGCTTTAAAGTTGTTTGACTTATATTATCTGAGACAAAGTGATGTTGAAATAAATATGTTTGACTTTAATGTGTATTATTTATGATTAAGTGTTACTGAAGGTTCCTCAGAGTTGTTTGACTTTTATATTATTCCTGACAAACTATTGTTGACAACCTTAAGCTTTTTGCTTTTATATATATTATTTGTGAGAAGTTGTTATTGAAAATAACCTGAAGCTTGTTTGGCTTGTATATACGTATAATTTGTAACGAAATTTCCTTGAAACTCCTTAAAACTTGTAATCGGCTATTTGAACAACATTCTGTTGCATCTGTTGCAGCTCTTTCATTTCTTCTTTCTCTCTTTTTTCCATATATTCAAAAAGAGGCAATATGAAAGAAACACAGAAAGTGGAAATGAATCTTTTGACACAGTATAATGTTTGAAACATTCTTAATTCAGGTTTTTCGAATTCTGGGTTCAAATCTCAGTTTGTGTATGTTATACTGACCAAGATATATCGTATTTCTGCTCTCATTTCATCTGGGGAGGGACTAGATTATCTCAAATCCCGTTCACTGCCTTACCCCAAGACCCCCCCCCGCCCCAACTGGTCGCAGCCATGAGCCAAATTAATAAAATTCCACCTCCTACCCTATTCAGTATCCACCTGCGCCCACGAGTTTGGTGTGGGTACTTCCCCACAGGCTTCTCAATCGAAATTTAGTGTGTATTTCTCATGTGTACCGTGCTTCCTACATGGCCTGCCCTTTTCATCTATCTTGATTTTATCGTCAAGAGTATAAATTATGAAGATCGTCAAGGGGATAATACATCTGCCTTAAATATTACTATTATTATGCAGAGTTGGAAAGGGACACTTGAGTAGTTGAGGCATGGTACGAGCACTATCCAGCCTATCGAATCAATATCATTATCACCTGTTCCACACGCATGGTCGCTTAATTGACCAATAGCAGCATCATTTCATGCATCTCAGTTTCTCTATTGTGTTCACCAGAGGAAGCAGTACGTAGATACGTTCGAGCAGGCGCCATGAGATTGCCAGGAATTCAAACCTTCTTCATAACTTTCCATTGATTAACAAGGAAGTTATGAAAAATACACAGAGAACTTCATAATAAGGAGTTTCATAACTTGGACTCTTCGTCAGATATAATTAAAATGATCAAATCAAGGAGAATGAGATTGGCAGGGCATGTAGCACGAATGGCGAGAAGAGAAATGATATAGGATATTGGTGGGAAAGCCAGAAGGAAAGAGACAACTAGGAAGTCCATAACGTAGGTGGTTGACAATATGAAAATGGATCTTAAAGAGAGAGGATGGGGTGGTATGGACTGGATCGATCTGGCTCAGGATAGGGACCAGTGGAGGGCTCTTGTGAACACGGTAATGAACCTTCGGGTTCCATAAAATTTTTGGAAGTTCTTATGTGGCTGCAGAATTGACAGCTCCTCAAGAAGGGCTCAGCTGCATGCAGTTTTTATGTCTTCAAATATGAGATTTTAGGTTCTCTTAGACGACTGCTAATATTATTACCGCTTATATAGGGTTACCCTGAAGATTGAGACAGCGGTCTCTCCGAAACGCCTGTAACGATCAGCATAGAATCTTGTCAGCGAAGACCGCAGCCCTCAAAGCTTATTTATCAGCTAAAAGGTGAAGTGGTTCATGTCCTTAACTAATTAAGCACTACACCATGAAGGCGTATGAGAGAATGGATGTATAGATCCACATTTTCTTGACCTCGGCACTAGCTGTAGGTGAGTGGTTAGTTTCATGCCCCTGGCGCATTACCTATCCTCCGGTTCCCAACGGACAGGAGGTTGGTTGGGTCCCAGAGCTGGTTTTGATGACATGGAGAAGGTAAAATTCTTGACCCTACCGGGACTCGAAGTCTGAACCCTTGGTCGTCCATCCCGTAGGCAGTTGCTATACCGAATGCGCTATTTCTGCTACTTATAAGGTAGTTTTCGGGTTATGAAACAAAATGGATGATGGTAAAACAGAGATAGGTGACGTTACGTATGGGTCATGGAGTACAGATTAGAGAAAATTATCCACGTTACTTCAGCATTGCACTGTGAATCTGTACATGTTCAAACGGGGTACAACCTCAACCTTATTGTTAACGTCTGAGCTAGGCTGAGGTGAGTGGTACAATTGTGCCCTTAAACGATTCCACTGCATCAGATGGATTTTTCAGAGCCGTTCGGTGTGTGCTGAAGAAGGCGAGAGTGCCCTCTTTCATGGCAGTGCAACCTCTTTCTCATATGCCATGGTCCTCAGCCTTCTGAGACCCGATATCTATTGTTATAATATTTCAGAATTCATTTTTTCGTCACAAAAGAAATCTGCCTCCAAGACATCCGGTTAGTCTATTTAGATAGTTGATAGCTGTTAATTCTGAGTTAACGCGAAACACATACTCTCTGTGGGCAAAATGCAGAGTTTATTTTTGAAGTGTTATATAGCCAGAATGCGTTAAATGTTTAAGCCGAAGAGGACGAAAGAAGAAGTGAAGCTGACAGTGTCTGAGAACCGTGTACTTGGAGAATACGTGTATCTGATGTACAGGGAATTAAATAACAGGAGAGTATAGAAATGTAATAATTATGAGGAGCGTTACAATTTGTCAGAGTGGAATAAGAACGGATATTGAATGGCAAGACTTCTCTCTTCTGTGATAACGCCTTGTAGCCCGATATTCGGAGGAACATTTTGCTTCCGTCGTCAGGATCGAAGAATAAGCCAAGCAAGAAATGATCATGAAGTAGTTAGCAAGCAGATCTTATTCTTCGACCTGAAGGTACAGGCGATATGTTTCGTTCGAAACGTCAGTTTGCTTTCAGTGTACTACGTGGCATGTTCCGTGTTCGTAGCCACAGCTGGTGACTACCTGAAATTCTACAGGTATTGAATGTGTTTGGGAACGAAGTGCAAAGACCTACACCTACAACCAGACAGGCCTGTAGGTCCTACAGGCTTGTCTGGTTGTACGGTCGGCGGAAAGAGAAGGAAATTCAGTAAATAGTAGTAGAAAGGTTATTGAAAACTGTAGCCTTGAACCCAAAATATCATTATGGTTAAGTTAATGGCTTATAGCGAGTGTGATTAGTAGTACGGGGAAGAGGAGATAATTTGGTACCCAGAGTAACACCAACATGAAGAAAACTGTATAATGAGGAACTTAACAATATAGAACCTTTAGTAAACAATAGAACACGCTAAGGATGTCGTGGTTACAGCATGTAGCGCTCGGTTTTATACGAAATGTACAGTTCTCGTTATCCGCGCCTTTATTTCAGTATCATCCGCGGTCAATGTAGAAGCCGCTGCTAGGGCCCAGTGAATTTTGTGGGCAGTGTTCCAGACTCTCCACATCATTTTGACTTAAGTCATGTCAGTTCTTGTTCCTCCAACTTAACTCAGCGCTCGTTAATTTAATTTCCCGCTATTTCCATATACGCGGCTATTTTGAGGAACGCAACCTGCCAGATATAACTAGAGACACATGTATATGAATGTAGTTAAAAGTTATGTACTGAAATTTCTTCCAGTGTTAGACTAACTTTCTCTGTATTTACATTGTTGAGCAAAACTTGTTGTGCTGGAAGTCGTTTGTATGATGAATGTAATGGCGAGTGTGAAATGTACATGCGCAGAGAAAAGCAGTGCCAATTAAAGTGCGAACTTGTTCGTAGCTGCAGCATCTTAAACTGTAGACACGCCCAGTCCCAGTTCACGGAACCTTGAATTAGGTTATATACATGGGAGGGGCGGGGAGCAGTTTGTTGTAGAACACAGAACTTCGCTCTCGCTAGAGAGAATGCTCAGAGCTGCAGATTTGATCAGCTAAGGTGTTTGGAACCCCAAAGCTAAAGTGGCACCCTATAGGCTATTATAAATTCATAGACAGCGACTGAAATAGTTATTCCATTATTTTGAACAGTGAAAATGCAGACAGCTCGAAGAAAGTAAAGCTTCAAATTCAGTTTTGGACATTTTTTTTTGCTGATACTTTAGACAGAAATCGATCAGTTTTCGTTTTACTTTACGTTATTTGCTTACATTTTATAAAATGAACATGTAATCTGTTCCGCCATTTGCCGGTCTCTCCCTCTGTATGTGTATATACAACTTTGTTTTAACATAGCCCTGTTGTACGTTTACATCATCTTGGGATCTCAGCAGATGGTCATTTGCGTTGAGATGGAATAGTGTCTTCTGTTCGCAGCTGATGCCCCCTACACTTCAAGGTAAAAAGGCAAAGTTGACACTGAAGAAAAGCGGTCAAGGTCCAACAAAAGGACTGCAGAGCCATGGATGGATAGGTGGGTGGGTGGACGGACGGTCGAGCGAACAGATAGGCAGATAGAGACAGATCATTAAGCTCCACGCCATGAAGGCGTACCCATTAGATAGGATGCTGAGTGGGCCCCAGCGCCGGTCTGGAAGCTGTGGAGTAGAGAAGAATCTCTTACCCATACCGTGAATTGAACCCTGTCCATCCAGCCTGTACCCCGTCGCTATACTGACTGAGTTATCCCTTCTCTTCCGCTGCACTTTTGACATGAATGAATGGGCCTAGTAAGTAGACCACTTACAGAAGGGGTAAGAGAATGACTTCTGCCGGCGAGGACATAAGAAATTGATAGCTTTGAATATTCACATTTCGAATGTGGCCAGACAGCCATAGTGCTCGTCTTCAATGGACTTGCAAGGCGCATCTTAGCGAACCATTGCTTAGTTGTGTGGTTATATGGAAACATACGTTTAAATCAACGGTTGAGCTAGACACGCCACAAACGCTCATGAAGACGTAGTCTATCTGACGAAAGCTGATGCTCCCGCTCTTATGTTAATAATAATAATAAAAAAAGTAAAGTTATCCTTGTAACAGGCCGTGATGGCCCATAGGGTTGTGAGACGTCGAGGCTCCCACATGTTCTAGACAATCGGCTCACAGATGGCGATAAGGTTGTCTGCCTTACGCGCCGGCCCCCCTTTACCCCCAAGAAGATTCCTGGTGCTTATTTCTGTTACAGGCTGAGTTGACTTCATGGCCATAGTGCGGCTGGAAGGATTAGGTCAGAAGTAAAATTCAGTGATCTCATTGGGAATCGAACTGGCGACCACCCGGTTCGTAACATAGTGCCTCAACCAACTGCGCTGCCCCGTGCCCCAACTTGGGCCATATTAACCCAGTACACAACCTATAAATTGAACGGTAGCAAACATTACCCGAATTCAGTCTCCTCTTAATTTCCTCCTGAATCAATTTTTGATTTGTTAGTCATTCCCAAATATCTGAACTGTGCCACATTTTCGAAACATGTTAGCTGTCTCTATATAATATAATAATAATAATAATATATCATAATTATTATTTTTTTTTAAATATGGCACAGTTCAGCTATTTGGGAATGACTAAGTTAACTGAATTCCGTCAGAGATTTTCTTACGGTTTCTGTCCTGCCTTCTACAGAGTGAAGTATGATGGGTTTGAGACGGGTCTTTCTACAGGGCAATGGAGGTTTTCTTTTTGCACATCGCCCACACCGGTTCCGGGGTTACTTTGCCGCCTATACAGTTGGTCCCAGTGGCTATTTCCTCTGGGGTTAAAGCGGCGGCAGCGTGATACTGATAACTCACCTCCCATCTAGTGCCGAGGTCAAGAATGCTTGGAGCTATACCTGACTCCTCCATCTTCCTGACTCAGTACTTAATTTACCCTTTACATTACTCAAAATCAGCCAGTTATTTTTTTTTTTGCTACATATTCTTTTGAGAAGTATGGCCGTGGTAAATTTCACGTTTTATTCAATCTGTAATGCTCGGTTCATTTGTCGTCTTTTGTACGAATCGCTCTGTGAACCACGTAAAGATGGTGCAGCGGAATCCATTTTGTTAACGGTGTTGTGCATGTAATGCGAGATATGCTTCAAATGTTGACCTCAGCCCCTAATGTCGCATATACGAACAATTCTGAACAATAATGCTCCCCGCAGCTTGTTTGGTGCCATAGTAATAAGGAAATATATTTTCTTCGCACACTGAAATTACCGTAAGTAATGTTAACCAATTCCTTCCCTTCCTCTGTATGTGGTAAACATTTTTCACCTTTCCTGCAGATAGGTATTACGATCTCTATGTTTGGGTTGGTTGCCAGAAGCATACGCAGAGGTACAGGCGTTATGGACGTGTTGCTGGGTAGGGCGAACTGCCAATAATACGGTCCATATTAAAACAAATTTGTAAATCTGTTTATACTGGCGTGCAATTTCTTAATGTTCAACCACGTTAGGCTTTAACTCTCACTTTAAATGGAACAGTTGCTTGTTAGAGTAGTGTTAATGACCCGGTTATTATATCTTCGAAGCTGAAGACTAAAATCTACAGTTCTATGTGTAAATTAAAGTCGTACTAGAGGACTTAGCCAACTGTTTTGAGAATCGTTATGAACCCTGTGGTTACTTAAAGGTTAGGATTTTTTTTAGTAGCATAACTACTCTCTACTTCTGAGGAAAGGCTCGGCTTCGTGGAGTAAGCCATATAAAGGTAAAGTTATTCACGTGCTTAACTAATTAAGCACTACACCATGAAGGCGTATGGGGAATGGATGTATAGATCCACATTTTCTTCACCTCGGTAGTAGATGGAGGTGAATTGTCAGCTTCATGCCCCAGCCGATTTACCACCGGTGAAAGAGCCCCCGGTATCCATTGGATAGGAGGCTGAGTGAACCCCAGTGCTGGTGTGGACGATGTGGAGAAGAGTAAATTCTTGACCCTACCGGGACTCGAAATTCGACCCTTCGGTCGTCCAGCCCGTAGCCAGACACTATGCCGATTTCTGGTTTATAAAGCAAAATAATGATCCATGCAGCAATAGTAATAATTCGGTACTTATGCGATACGTATGCGTGCTAACTGAACAGCCCAAAGGCCAAGTACTAAATTAGTATGAGTAAGGAAAAAGAATAAAAAAGCACAAAATGGAAAACAAGACAGTTTATATGATTGGAATAATATTATTAGTACTAATAATTTAATTAACATGCATCAAAGTTATCATTGTGGAGCGAGAAAATTGAAATATATGCATTTGCAATGAACGCAATTAGTGTTTTATTAATTGGAATAACCATGACCAGTATAAAATATGACAGCAAGAAGCATTTCAGGTTTTAAATATATAAACATGTAATATAATAATAAGAATAATAATTCACTACAGCTATTTCCTTACGTGGTTACACAACAACTCAAAGGTAAAGTTTTGAAAATACCATTTGCAAAGGTGGAATCAAACAGTAATAATTCAATTCAATTCAAGGCGTCAACGTCATTATTAATAATAATAATAATAATAATGTCCTAAAATTGTGTCTAAGAACAATCCTGTGTAACGTAAGCGAAAGCTTTAGGCACCCTTAACAACAATAAAAACAAAACAGACTCCATGGCTTTAGTCCGCAAGCGAACTATACCGACCGAGCGACCGCCGCTTGTCGGTGAAGTTTAGTGCCAACTTTAGCAGAGAGAAGGAGTCGCCTGGTCAGCGCAACGAATCCCCACGGCCGTTAATTTCGGTTTTCTAGACCGGAGCCGCTATTTCCTTGAAACAGCAACTCAATTATCATCACGAGGCTGAGTGGAACCGGTTCCAGACCCACTACTTCACAGAAAAAAATAGCGCCTGGAATCGAAGCCGGACCTCTGGATCTGACCACAAGACCACAGAGGCGGCTGTAGGCAACCTTAGCCGAGGCAAAACATCGCGGTAAATTGTTGCATTGTCTCTGTGTCCGCTCTACTGCTGGAGTAAGCTCCCGTGATATGCCTCTGGATAGGGATCCGGGTGGGTGGGTTACGCCACGGGTCCTTCGTCCTTCGGAACAGAGTAATTCCTGCCTGTACACGGGATCAAGTCTCGACAGTCCAGCTCGTGTCCAGTCGCTTAACTTACTGTCCTGTCTTAATAATTATTTATGTCATGCTTATTCAGCAGCCCTTCGGTCTAGGATACCGAAATTAACGGCCGTGGTGATTCGTTGCGCTGACTACACGACACCCTCTATCCGCAAAATTTGGTACTAAACTTCGCCGACAAGCGGCGGTCGCTCGGTCGGTATGGTTCACTTGCGGACTGAGTTTTTTTATTTATTCAGCAGCCCTAAGGCCAATTACAAAATAAGCATAAGCACAGAAGACACACAGGGAAACAAAAGACCGAACACAGCAACTTTTAGATTCTAAAGGGTTCTGACAGTGGTAACACTCAGAATTACTCCCCCC
>NW_019745080.1:4167246-4184893 GCF_002891405.2 Cryptotermes secundus
CTACTACTAGTACTACTACTACTGCTGCTGCTGCTACTAATTCATGTATTTGTTTAGTTACTGTGCCGAACGAAATCAAAACGTAGAGGCCAGTTAGAGGACCAAGGTAGATTCATTCATCAAACAAAAACTGAAAAATGATGATTGAGTCCTTAATAGAAATCAATTCTTGATTTTGTCCAAACGTAACAGCCTGAAGGTCAATTACAAAGCGATTACGAGTAAAGAAAGAGGAACAAAACTCACAAAGCACAAAAACAAGGCAGTTTACGTAATATGAATAATACGTAATATTTCCGTTAGCACAAAGTTATTATATCCGTTTAGAATGAATATATAGTTCGTATTTTGTTGATTGGAAGGTCCATGTCCGGTATAAACTGTGACAGCAAGAAACAGTATGGTACGGAATATAATAATAATTTAATACAGCATAAAAGCAGCCCGCCTCTATGGTCTAGTTGTCAGAGTTCCTGGCTACAGATCGAGAGGTCCCGGGTTCGATTCCCGGGGCTACCAGATTTCCTGGAGAAGTAATGGGTCTGGAACGTGGTCCACTCAGCCTCATGATTATAACTGAGGAGCTACTTGAGTGGAAAGATAGCGGCTCCGGTCTAGAAAACCGAAATTAACTGCCGTGAGAATCCGTTGCGCTGACCACGCGACACCTATCCGCAAAAGTTGGCACTAACTTCGCTCGGTCGGTATACAAGTAGTTCGCTTGCATACTAAAACCACGGAGTTTGCTCTTTTTTGTTACAGTATAAAAGCACTTGAGCGATCTGAAGTCTTAAAGCTTAATCTTGAGCAATCTGCATATGAGAAGCTTCTCGTTTGAACGCGTTTTGTTCTGACTGTGTATGTGGATAGGCGTGAACTACAGACATTAGACCTTCTTTAGAGGCAGCACACTATAGGTTTGCCTGTTCATCAGCCAGCCATTACAAGCTGGTGATTGTAATCGCGTTACGAAGTCATAAGATGCAAATTTCGGCAACATCACTGCTGCTCCTCTGCGCTGCAAATTCTCGAGGTTCGCAATTTATTTTTTTAACCCTTCCCCCCCCCCAAAGAACACCGCACTTCTTGCTTTCCCTCCGATATCTCACCTTCTAAATGGAAATTTTGGTTACTGATAACTTATGCATCGAGCAGAATAGCTGCAACGTGGCTGTTGTAACTAGAAGTGTTGATGAAGTTTGTCTTCTAGAGACGTGTTGAAGACGACAAACAGCTGTGTGTCATTTTACGCTAATGCTTCCAAGAAATGAGTGTATAGACAAAAGTCTTTTCAACCTTCTTCGCATCAGTGTGTTTTGGAATGCCCTATCTGTCTTTGTATAAGGGTTGAACTCACTCAAAGTTTGTAAGCCTTTTACCCTCTCTTGTCCTCTATTCTTTCTTTCTAAATAAGGTTTACCCAACGATTCAGTTGAGGAACTTGGTGATATTCCGTTCTGCTTTGCCATCTTCATTGCTCTTGATACAGGTAGCTTGAATTTGCACCGAAGCAAGCGAAATTCACCCTTAAAGAAAGAAAACAACCCCGTTACTGATGGCATAGTAGTCTTTAAAGGCGCGTCCACATTACTGGTGCTCGTGCTCGTTTGGTTCGCTGTGCTCGCGAGTAATGTGGACGATGTGACAATTCACGAGACAAGCAAATTTAAAAATTTTAATTTAAAAACTATAGCCAATAAATTAAAATACGACTACATCCTATACACAATACGAGTCAATATACGGATCCTCACGCGCCGAAGCCTGGCGAGCAATTGAAGTAGTGTGGACGAAGATTTACGAGCACAAGTAAAAACCAGACGAGCACGAGTACTAGCACGAGTAATGTTGACGCGCCTAAAGGGAGTTTCTGAACTATGCAGCAGGTCCATGTCTGTTAGACCTAAATCGGAGAGGCTGAATAAAAAATAACAGATAGAGCCAGGCTAGCTCCGTCGATATAGCGACAAGGGTACTAGCTGGACAACCGATGATTCGGGGTTCGATTCCTGGCTGGGAAGGAGATGTTTTCCTTCTCCATAGCTTTCAAACTGGCTCTGGGGCCCACCCAGTCTGTTATAGTGGATACCGGGGGTTCTTTCTACAGGGCTTAAGCGGCCGTGGTGTGAAGCTCACCACTCACCTGAATGTGGCGGCAAGGTTATGAATGCGTGGAGCTGTACTTATGTTCCCCCACACGTGTTCATGGCGCGGTGCTTAATTAAGCGCACTGACAGCTTTACCTCTGTACATACCAACAGCATATCTTTTTTATTTGACGAAGCGGAATTAATTACGTGCATGTGTGTACTCTTCACCAGATGTTACAGTGATCAAATCAAAGAGGGTGAGATGGGCGTAACACGTAGCATTCATGATGACTGAGAAATACGTAATGTAGCGTGTAGAGCCGTCGCTATGCAAATACCTTGAGATGGGCGGATATACGTGGGCTGTTTCTGGGAAACGGCTTGGTAAACACGTTCCCTCAGGAAGAGACGAATGCAACAGTGCCGAATAATAGAAGAGCTATGTTTTCTATGTGGTCCGTGCTGACATGTTATGAGCAGGGGACAAGGTTAGGGCTCAGTTGAAAGTCAGTTCTGTACGGATAGTCTGTGAAGAGAGGACTTAAACTTGGAGGCAAAGAAATATAGTTGTTGTTGGAGCCGTTACCAGGAAATGTCGAGTAACAGACAGAGAACACTAAACTGTGTGCTCTAGCTAAATAGCGATAGTGTTATAGTTATTTGTAGCTACGACCTGTAAGTGGTCAATAAATACTTTCACCAAGCCAGGCCAGTCTATAGTCATAGATACTCCTACGTGGCCGTACAGAAGTTTAATTTCAAGGGAAGAAGACAATTGGGAGACGTAGGCGTAAATGAGAGGATAATATTAAAGTAACGTTATGTGGGTATTTGGACCGGATTCGTCTGCCTCAGGATATGGTCCCAATGGCTGCTTTTTTAGCGTTGTAACAGAAACTTCGCGTTTCACAGAAGGCGGTGAATTTCTTGATTATCTGAGCGGAGCTCTTCCTGTCTGAAGGAGGCCCTCTGCTGTACGGAATTAGTTCAGGTATGCACATCGTATAGCATGTGGTTTGTTCTACCACCGTCTTAATCAGCTTTCAGTAATTCAGTATCTTGTTGCTTACAAGACTTTTACTGCTGTGTATGGCCCCTTTGATCCTCCCTTGAACTTTCGACCCCTCGGAAGTTCTTGCACGTAAGTAAGCAGCAACAAGGCAACAGAGGAATACTTGGCAGACAACAGAAGCAGTGAATTAGACTCTTGCCACTTCCTGCCTTATTCTAGCCTCTGGTCCTTGTTGTAGCTTGCAGAACTTCACAAAGATTCCTCTGAGGGAACACATAACCACTCAACCATTTCAGAACTAGGAAAGTACACTGTATATCACGTGTATAGAGGGTTTGGTTTAAGAAAGGACAGGAAGATTATCAGTACTTGAAGGTAAGTATATATTCCACACCGTGCCTCCTCATGTTAAAGCAGGTGAACTTATCCCTCTCTCGTGTGTAATCAGTGCATCAGTGTGAAGGGATACAGGATCTCAACGTAATGTTTCCGGTGTTACAGCTAACTGCACTACATAAACATTGTTAACACCCTCCGGAACCGACATATAGAAGCGTGTGATGGTTCCCATAGCCTCTCTGGGAATTTGTACTTAGTACAAATTGTGTAACTCGTCAGCTCACAGTTTTATGTTTGTAATTTTCTATCAAAATTAGAAAGCTACGCTAATGCGCTAGCAGTGAAACTAGACAATAGCGAAACTACACATAGGCTGAAAGATACTCCGTCCTAACTCTGCCAGACAGGCCTGAGCAAAACCCCGATACGAGCATTAAAATGATATCTAATTGAACAGAATGAAAAAGAATATATGAGTTAACGCCACTGGGCATAACTCATTCATAAGCTAATACTCACTGAACATATACATTTATTGCAGATTCTATATTATAACGTGCGAAGAGATCTTTCACATATTTTTAATAGGGCTGCGCAATAGCTCAAGCGGTTAGTCGCTGGCTTCTAACCGCGGCGGCCCGGGTTCCATCCCGGGTCTGGTCAAGTGGAATTTGTGGGTGACAGAGTGGCGCTGGGTCCGGTCACAATAGCCGAGCGTTCTAAGGCATGTACTATCTTCGCTCGCTTGGAAACCGTGATCGTGGGTTCGAATCCCACTGAGGGCATCAATGTTTAGTTTTGTGTGTGCGTTTTTCTGTGTTTGTGTACAGGTAGAGGCCTTGCGACGAGCTGAACACCCGCCCAAGGAGTCCTACCGAATGTATAAGCTCTAGAAAAACCGAAGTGAACGGAGACGTTCATGGAGGTAGGCCTAGGCCCACTGGGGTTATAGTGCCAAGGGAAAAAAAGTGGCGATGGGGCAGGGTTTCTCCGAGTACCTCGGTTTCCCCTGCCAATCTTCATTCCACCAATTGCTCCACAATCACCCTCAGCTATCATCTTGGGCTGGTACAACAGGCCAGAAGTGTCCGCAGTGCAGGGGTCTTAGTCCCACCCCAATAGCAATAAAAAGATAATATATTATAATAAGTTCAAACCAGAGGTTTTTGGGAGACAGACATTCATGGTGACATAAGCTAAGGCTGTGATATGCTAAGAATACAGATAGAAAGTTATTTAAATTCTAAATGTGTGTTTATATTAAAATAGGTGCAACTGTCCCTATGCTTAATTAATTAAGCACTATGCCATGAAGACATATGGGGGAGTGGAAGTTACAGCTTCACAATTCTGGACCTTGGCACTGGATGGAGATGAGTCTTTAGCTTCACGCCCCAGCCGCCTTACTCCCGGGTGAAGAGCTTTCGGTACGCTTTGGATAGGAGGCCGAGTGGTCCCCTCAGCCGGTCTGGGCGCTATGTAGAAGAGAAAAACATTGTTTCCCCTACCGGGAAACGAACCTCAGCCATGTAGCCCGTCGCTATACCGACTGAGTTGTCCCGGCTCATGCCTTTGTTGTTGTGAATATAATTATTTAAACATTAGGCTTATGTAAAGCAGATTCCTTTTTGAAAAGCTGGTAGTGGCAGTACTACTCAAGAAACACCCGCACTTTATGAAACCCGAATATTTATTACCCTGTTCAAAAGAGCTAGTCAGTGCTTTCTGTCTTTAACTGCATGCGTTCAGTCTACAGCTCATCCTGTCTCTGTTCTTAACATATAAGTATCATGCTACTTGGTGATGTTTGACTCTTAGGTTATTCAGTGTTGCAGATGTTACTGCCATAGGTCTACAGCGACGAATGAGATAGATATATCATCATGAATAGCGAATACTTAAAGTAGATATATCATCATAAATAGCGAGTAATCAAAGAATTTGAAAGACAATCGTTGCCGGTTTCAGTGCAGTATCCGAGGAGATTTTGTCAGGATTGGAAAGTGTGCGTCGCAAATCCAAGAAGGCAAAGTTACCTTTACATCACACAGTTGTTATCATTACTGTTGTAATAAACCTCGAGGCTGACCGCAACATCAGCACCATCTGTTGCACGAATGGGACGCCAGTCGAATTTGATAATGCGATGTAAAAGAATGATTAATTGTTCAGCATGTAGTAATTCACACTCCCACGCGTTCAAAGAAAGTCTGAGCCTGATATGCATTTAGAAGATGCATTTGAAAGTGCTTTCCTTTGTTCTGATTTATTGCTAGTTGAAATGGCCTGAGCGTTTATCTCTTCAGGAAAAAAAATAGGTTTAAACTCTTTCCGTGCTAGGGACGTACATATACATCCTTTGAAATGTTAGCTTCGGTTAGGACGAGTAACGTTAGATTAAGTGAGGTTAGGTTAGATTAGTGGGAAGCTCAGTCGGTGTAGCGACTGGCTACGGGCTGGAGGACGGAGGGGTCGGAGTTCGAGTCCCGGTGAGGCAAGAAGTTTCACTTCTCCATGCCCAGACCGGCTCTGGGGTCCAACCTCCTATATGGTGGGTACCTGAGGCTCTTTTCTCGGGGGTAAAGCGGCCGGGGCCTGAAGCTGACCACTCAGCTCCAACTAGTGCCCAGGTGAAGAAAATGTGGCTTTGTACATCGACTCCTCATATGCCCTCATGGTGTGGTGCTTAATTAAATTCAGGGACAACTTTACCTTTACCTTAGGTTAGATTAGTCTGATTTCGGTTAGTTTATGTTAATATAACGAAAGTTACTTTACGTTACGCTGTGTTGAGATACAGACGTCTGTATGGCCTTTGACGCTCCTTTGTTCTAAATTAGCAAAACCACTTGTCGTGGCAAGTTAAACCAATGAAATATTGGCAGCGTTGTCCCTGTGCTTAATCATTGAAGTACTATGCCACGAAGATATGTCGGAGCTCCACAGTTCTTGACTAGATGGAGGTGAGTAGTCAGCTTCACGTCCCGGCCACTTTATCCCCGGGAAGGAACCTCCAGATACCCTTTGGATATGAGGTTTAGTAGACCCTAGAGCCAGTCTTGACACTGTGGGGAAGGGACAAAATTCTTGCCCCTGCCCAGAATCGAATCCCGGCTGTCCCGACTGTAGTCCCTGACTCCTTTTACAGCCTGAGAGCTGGAGGCGGATGCACCTCTGAGTGAGTGACGGACACATAAGGGGAGAATCGGACGAAAGAAGACAGTAAAGAAAGTGGGGAGTAAAGCTATCCTTGTTGCAGACCGTGGAGGCCCATGGGATTGTGAGACGTCGAGGTTCCCACATTTTCTAGATAGTCGGCTCACAGATGGCAGTGAGGCTGTCAGCCTTACGTGCCGGCCACCCTTTACCCCCAAGAATATTCCTGGTACTCATTTGTGTTAGAGACTGAGAGGACTTCAGAGCCATAGTGTGGCTGGAAAGATTATCTCAATTGAAAAATCTGTTTACCTCTTTGGGAATCGAACCCGCGACTTTCCGGCTTGTAGCACAGTGCCTGAACCAACTAGGCTATCACTTGCCTCCCCAAGAGAACGACAATAGAACAGATGAAACAAAGATACTGCTGGGAAACTGCTTGGCAGGACGAACAATTTAGGTATGTGTTAAACGGATAGTTTTATTCATTTATGGATGTGTGGGTAGGTGATGGAAGTTTAATTTATGTATTTAAAGCACTAATGGCCATGACCATGCACGGTGAAACAAGGTCACGAGAGGTCTTAACCTATACTTCAATCACTTTTCCGTACGGTTTTCCAGTTTTGTTTGTTCTCGCCGTACCTGCTAGCAGCAGTGTCGTACAGAACGTAATGGCCCTGCGGTCACTCGATTTGTCTAATTAATAGCTAACGTCATATCTGCTTTTTAATCTTCGGTTTAAGCAGTGTTTGTCAACCTGGAGTAAGATGACGGAAATATAACTATATTACGTAAATATCATTGACTTTTATGCTTATTGGAAATCTAGACATAATTGGTCGGTATAATATTAAAAAAAGATCGCAGTGAAATAGTGAAACTGGGAGGTATATTAATCTGGCTGATGATAACTGTCCATTGACGGCTTAATTTGATGACCCCCAAAGATTTAGTTCATACCGAAGTTCTGTTTATATTGTCTTTGTAATCTTTTCTTTTTTGTTTCAGGTAAGGGCCAGAGCGTCTGTGATCCGGGACCAGCTTTCAGGCGTCGCCGTTATGGAAACAGTGACATATTGGAAACCTTGTAAGTAATGAATAGGCGTCAGAGAGTTGACATGTTGTTAGTGGGGCGTCATCACATCTAGTTATTTTGAAATCCCATTTTCTTTTCTTGTAGGTCACTTCAACCGAAATTTCAATAGGTAATAAAATAAGCACATGCTTAGTGAATGTAAGTTCTTCATTAACCCCATAAAGCCCAGTGTTTTCTGTGCTTGCCACATGCTTTAACATATTAAAACACTGCATTCTGTCCACCAGAGTGTGTTTGTGTTTCGTACGGACCGCGTCTGTGCTCTTGTGGTCAAAGTTTCTGCCCACAAATGAGGGGTCCCGGGATCGATTTCTTGTGCTACCAGATTTTCTGAGAATTCGTGGGTCTAGAACTGTGTCCTCAGCCTCGTGAGGATAATTGAATAGCTGTTTCAAGGAAATAGCGGTTCCCGTCTAGAAAACCGAGATTGACGGACGTGGGGATCCGTTTCTCTGACCACGCAACACTCCTTTCCGCTAAAATTGGCACTAACTTCACCGACAAGCGGCGGTCGCTCGGTCGGCATAGTTAGCTAGCGGTCTACAGGCCACAGAGTTTAATGGTTCTCACAAAAATAGCGACTGTTTCCCTTTGTAGCGCGGATGTAATGGGTTTCCTGTGAGGTACGAACTCAGTCATTCAAACAGATGCATTCTGAACCTCCTGGATCACTGAAAGTGGCCTTAAATTCTTTCCCATTTTTACGAATGCGAGATTTGAGGTTCTGACAGTGGTGACTATGAAGATACTGTGTCCAGGGTTGTGTCGCTTTTGTAGTGTGGTGGATGTTCACCGGATTTTGGAAGAAACATGCTTCAGGGTCGAGGAAGTATGAAGTTCTACCTTGAAGATGAGAGCTTGCCTTCCTCGGGAACGTCGTTGAGCATTTACCAAACTGTACGGAGCCACATCCCAGAAGATATAAATCTTTATTTCTGGTTTACTTTCCACATTTTGAAAAAAAAAAGAAGCAGGATTATGAGATTATTTTGGTGTCTGTGTATCCCCCCTATCGTTGCTAGGCAACGACCCGCTTAGCGCGTTCCCGCTCCAACGAATACACACGCGACAACGGAAGAACTGTTGGAAGCGGTGTTTTGTGTCCTGTCGGTTTCGCATCAAATGTTCAAATGCAGTGAAAGAAAGTAGGTGAATATTTCCTCCCAGAACTTCTGGTTAATATCACATGACATAATGGAAATTATGTTGCACACAATTTGCGTGTTGTTGAAGTTAATGAAACTTGCCCCATTTTCTGTCCTGAATCTTGGATCAAAGAACGGGTAACAAAATATTTATTACATGTCTGCTTGCATATCCCACGCTATATATCACTGCAGGAACCTAACAGCTATTCCGCGTTTGTTTGTGACTGAAGTATTAAGAAGTTCAGCAAAAAGAAAGATCTACATCCGATTGTGTTAAATTATAAAGGTAAAGCTATCCCTGTAACAGGCCATGAAGGCCCATAGGGCTGTGAGTCGTCGAGCCTCCCGCATTTTCTAGACAATCGGCCCACAGATGGCGGTGAGGCTGTCAGCCTTTTGCGCCGTCCGCCCTTTACTTTCCAGGAAGATTCCCGCTACTCATTTCTGTTAGAGGCTTAGTCGACCCCAGGGCCATAGTGCGGCTGGAAGGGTTAGGTAAATTAAAAAAATCAACATCGGCACTCGAACCCTCGACCTTCCGGGTTGTAGCATAGTGCCTCAACCAACTACGCTACCGCGTGCCCCCCATACTTTGATGTAGACATGTATAATAATACTATATAAAGATGATTTACGAGCGGCCATTTATGCGAGCTTTTCGTGGGAGATTGTCTTAAACACAGTAACGGACGTACAATTCGATAGAAGCATCTACACGAGCGCACAAAATGCGACCGTTGTAACCAACGTCGTTACGTCCATTGTAGAAATAAACAAGAGAGGAGAATGCTACGCTTTCTTCTGTCTCCATTGCAGACAATAAACTACGCACCGCATTCTGCAACTGTATGGTGTCCTCAGCAACATCCGTCATAAAGTACGTTCGTTACAACGGAAGAATTTTGTGCGCTCGTGTAGACAGAGACACAAGGTACGAATTTGTGATTCTAAGACAGGTTAATATGGTTCTACGATAGAATCCAGTGATATCACATTTTTTTTTTCTTCGAATATCAGCAAACACCAATGTCATCATTAAGTAGAAGATTCTCCTCTGGCTGGGTCCGATTTGGAAACAATCGTCCAGGTTCTCAAAACATTTCGCTAATTAGCTTAATGTTTTACTACCGAAAAGAGTAAGACAACATGAGCAGTACTTGTAGACGTAATTGCAAAAAGAAGAGATTTCCTGGAGAAATGCTTAAATGCTTCCCTGCAGCGGTGTGCTCTGTTCTCCGTGTCCGTATTGTTGATGCCACTGAAACTTTTACATTGGAAGCATAATGTTACATGATGGCCGAATGCCGGAATAGTGAAGTCAGATTCAACGTTCATTGCTAAGCAACGACTCTGTAAACACATTCCAGCGGCAACGAATACGCAAACAGGAAGCGCTGTAAACACGCCTTCCCAACAGTGTAGGTGCTGTCCCCCTCCCCTCACGTGACAGTATTCAGTACCCGGATTCGGGAAGACGGTGGCTTTAATTGCGTGATTGCACGTGACCATGATGTGGCATTTAAACCAATCATCGTGAATCCGCCGGCCTTACTGTAAGCTTCGGTTTATGGATTTTACAACTTAATATAATTTATTTGGCGAAAATTGTTTCGGGCGGTTGTTTCATCGTATTTTTTTTAAACATGAGACCAAAGGCCCAGGAATCTGATTTTACGGATGCAAGCTAGAAACTTTGTACTTAGGATAATTCTTTTATGCTTCAGGTGGATGAATCAGTTATTTTGCAGTGAATTTCGAGTGTATAATTATTGAAAGCGAGAGACACAGAATGCCGATGTTGCCAAGTCATACTAATGAATAGATGAAGCATCCGTGGGCCAAGCAATATCAGGTTACGCTGTAACCCTGTCTTTGTTCCAGCCTGACCAAATATCAGCTAGACGCCTTGTTAACAATAGCACACCACGTGTTGTGTGTCGCTCATTTGAACTTTGCAGGCGCATTTATTCGTCAGGAGGTGGTTTATTGTAATTATATGACGGATCCGGGGCCATTAAAATCTTCAGAAAGTAGGAAATGTATAAAGAGCCTGATAGCTACAACCGATCACGACACAAACATGGAACTACATTTACGTCACAGAGAGACACTTAAGTCCAAAGAGGCTTCATTCTTAATGTCTCCACTGGGAATTACAGCTACAGCTTTAGGAGCTTCAAGTAAAGAAAAAGAATAAAGAAAGAAACTGGAAAGAATGTGAAACAAAGAGAAAAATAGCTGTTTCCTTGTTTCAGTACTGGTGTAAATGCAACTTGAACTACGGTAAAGGAAATAGAAGGAAAAAAGAAAGAAATGCTTATGCTTTAAGGTGTGATTGGGCCTTAAAAGTTGCGGGCTTCAGTTGAAGTGAAACCCTGAATTATCTGGATATTTAACGACTCCGTTTTAGCCTGAGAGACTATGTGCTATAGCTTGGAGTCCGATAGAACAAGGTTGTGGATATATGGTAAATAGTAATGTTGCCACGTCGCGATTTCAACTTTTGTGTTGATTTCATGAGGGAAATTATAAAACGTGTGCCCTTTGTGGTAACCGAACCCCAGTCCCTCGGTCATCCAGCCCCTAACCCATAGTCCAGACTAAGCTGCAGTGATTTAAAAAAAAAATATGAGCAAACAAGTAGTTCTGGGAAGAAGTAATCGCCTACTACTGTTTGGTACTACACGGACCTCATAGAAGACGACTCGTTCAGTAATTTTTTTATTGTTGCGCGTGTGTTAGTTTCCACGGTAAAGTTTTTACCCAGCCGTTGGCTAGTAACGATAGGGGATTACACATAGATACAAACGGGAAGTACGCCGTTGAGATGGGCTCAGGTGTCTCGACATACATACCAAGTTTCATAAAGATTGGTTCAAGCATTCAGAAGTTAATAGAGGTGCTTTGCGGGCACAAAAGCATCATGGTGATCTCGTATGCCTAATTTAATTTTTTCAATATAAGGAAATCAGACTAAAATAGTAAATATTTCAGCATTATTTGCCGTTGAATTTGTGAAATTTCCTTTTTTCTATACTGAAATACTTTAATTAATTATAAGTAATTTTATATTTTATAATAATAGCAGATTTCAGTTCCGTCGATGCTGTTTGTTTGAGACGGACATTAATGTATTCGTTTCTACATAAGGTTCTTTTATCTCTGTCTCCTGTTACAGGGAGGCATAAGCCAATTCCTTTCTTCCAGTTTTCTATCTTACATCTCTCCCAACTTTAATAACATTCGCCATCTTTTGTACACGTTTATTTTGATTTGTTGAAAATAAAAGCCCTTCTTAAAACATTTCAGAGGTACAGTGATTCCCCGGGGGAACATTTCGGGGAGCAGAGAGCTGTCTGCTTCAGTTTTTATCCCTTTTTGCTTGAAAAACAGTTTGTTTTCTTGCAGTCTGTTTTCACTCTGCTTTTCCATTGTACCTCTGAGCAAAATAGAAACCGTACTTTAACTTTCTTAGGGAATATGTCAGATAATTAAGATAGGTTGACCTTAAATGAACTTAATGTTGCAGTCATTGTCAGATTTCTACTCCATTTTGCCTTACCGATAAAGATATAAATGGGTGTGTGTGTGTGTGTGTGTGTGTGAGGGCTGCATTGTATGGGGTAAGTTCACACTGTCGCGCGGCAGTCATTTCTGATTTTCTTCTTATTACAGTTCTTTCACAACGTAGTGAATGATATAGTAGCCATAAAATACAGAGCCTGGCTTTTTACATTTTCCCCTGCTTTTGATTTTCAGATTTCTTACTGACTAATATTACCAGTTCATCGTCAGCTACTGAACTGCACGGAGACAATGCATTTGTTTATTTCGCGAGTCACGTGACTTTTGTGAACTCATAATGCTTGTATAACTGACATTTCTCAGAGTGTACTGTCAACAGATAGTGACGTACATTGTTACGTCATCATTAGAAATGTATTGGATTCCATTTTAAACATATTGTCACTTGTATTAGTGACTGTAGACGACGTTTGAATTGGTGATATGATTTATTGATCATTCACAGGTCGTAACTAAAAATAATTTTAACACTTTCGCTGGTTTACACGCTGTAAAGATTGCTGTAACTACAGCACACAAAATAAAATCTTAGATGTTTGCTTTCGCTAGTCGTTGCTTGGTAACGAATTTTAGTTGGTTAACACTTCACAGCTGAGCACTCAACTAGTGTACTGCCTTGTGAATCAAAGAATTAATTAATTGAGTCTGAGTCTTATGTTACTGTCAGACAGTTGCAGGCTTGTTGATGAGGAGCACTGTCTTTGAGAGGACGGGTCTGTCGGTTACAATTGGCACTGGTCCTCGCCAGCGCAGTTATTCTCGAGTCCGAGTCCTGTGAAATTCGTGGCCATATTTTACTGTCTCAGATTTGAAACTTCCCTTTTCGTCACCTCCTACGACTCGCAGGGCTACTACGGTGGAGGTATTTGACCCCGCCTCCACACGGATGGACTCTCTTTTATAACTTGGCGAACCGATGAGAGACCACCACCTCGAGGAGTTCTTTTGTTACTCTGGTATTATTTGTGTTTTGTCCGTTTTTAAGAAACGTGCCTAGCGACCTGCTACCCAGCAACGGAGGTCCCACTATTGACAGCCTAACCTCGGAAATGTGTTTACCAAACCGTTGTCTAGCAACGGTCATATTGGTCACTATATCATGAGAACAGGAATCGCCACACCGGAAGTCTTGTTGAACACAGGACATCATATCCTACTAGCATATGAACGAAGCCGAGATAGCGCAGTCGGTATAGCAACTAGCTACGGGCTGGATGACCAAGAGGTCGGAGTTCGAGTCTCGATAGTGGCAAGAATTTTCTCTCCTCCATGTCGTCCATGCTGGTTCTGGGGCCCACCCAGCTTCCTGTCCAATAAGAACGGGGCCTCTTTCACCAGGGGTAAAGCAGTAGGGGCGTGACGCTGACCACTCACCTCCAGCTAGTGCCGAGGTCAAGAAAATGCGGCTCTATACACCCGTTCCCCCATACGCCTTCATGACGCAGTGCTTAATTAGTTATACACAGGGACAACTTTATCTTACCGGCTTATGAATACCAGAAGTATGTTGAAAATAGAATCTAGTGACTTTCTAATGATGACGTCACGGCCTGGTTACTGACTGACAGTGACGCAGCCTCATTCCTATAGCAGACGGGGTATACAGGCCCTCAGGGACACAGAAAGGGATCCTGTTGTGTGTGCATGCTTTGCCATACCTCGGATCTGTCGCGATGGATAAGCAGCATTTAATAATTAACAACCATCTTTCTCATGGCGCTCAAACCTGATGTGGTGCCACATGAATTAACCGCTAAGAAGACACCCCAGTTCGTTAACCGGAGCATTTTAAGACCGTGATCAATTAACTACTGCGATGCGACACGGTAAATTCTCCCTCCCCTAAAACCCCCCTCTACCCCGAGCAGTGTTGCTTGATGCTACTATGGCTGAGGTTCGTGCTAATTAGTTAGATGAGACCTCTACTACCACCCACCCTCTCCCCTGTTCCCCTTACCTACGGCGGACATCGTTGTTCGCTTCTATACCCATGCCTGCCTGCTCTGTGTTATTGTGGAACGTTAATCAGTGTGAAATTAAAATGGGTTCGCACTGCGAGAATAGCTATGAGTGGGCAATGGAAGGCAGTGGTAGCTGGTTTCCATTATTCATTCGCATTCACTGCCACTACTTTAGGGATAACAGCCCTGTTCCCTGTTGACGAAACAAGCAATGTCCGTCCCTGATATGGCAGTGCCAGGAAGTTTGTACATTGCCAAAAACTACCCATGTTTGTAGACGTCCGGAGATACGTGTACCGGAGAGCTTCTCTCAAGAATACGTGTACTTCTACCAAGCCACTCAATATTACGCCGTCCGGAGCTGTAGAGCGCGTGGATGTTTGCCTTAGCTCTGCCCCATAGGATTGTAATAATATTGTTACAATTTGGGGGTAACTCTAGACGGGGTTTGGATTGGTAACTGGGTTTATTGAACCCTTACAGATCCCTGACTACAAGTAGTTATAACCGTTCCACTAAATTACACACTTTACAATTCACTAAAGCAAACACTTAAGTCTTCTCATCCTACTATGTCCTTACCAGTCTCCTGGTAACGGCTTCCAACAGCGGACGTTCCCCTTCCCCTGGGTTCCGGAACTGTCCCCGTGCATCAGATCAACTTCTAACAGCAACAGCTCACAACGACTGAACCACAGCAGTCCTCTCGTTATCTGAGTCTTCTATTACGACCGACGGTTAGTCGGGCAGTCTGTCTTGGAATAAAGCACCCATCTGAGGATTACGACCAAATTTTTATTTGAGTCAGACAGTTGCGGGTTTGTTGATGTGGGACGCTTTGACGAGAAGACGTGTCTGCATTTTACAATTGCTCCTGGACCTCGCCAGCACAGCCATTCTCGGGTCAGAGTCCCGTGGGTCTCATGACCACATTTACTGTCTCAGGTTCGACACTTCCCTTTTCATCGCTTCCTACGACTCGCAGGGTTGCGATGGAGGTATTCAACCCCGTCTCCACACGGAGGTTCCTCTCGGTAACTAACTGTCCTGCTTATAACATCTCGGCACGGACCGCACGTCAGTCACCGTTGCATTATTGCTGTGGAAATATACTTGTTTGCGAAGCCGTTACTTAGCAACGACTGTTGTGTAGCAGCTTCTTCCGCGGTCGTTGTCTAGCGACCGGTCTACATGCCACAGTATATATCTGCTACGGTAAATGATTACGGGCCATACTGTTACATATATGTTCCATTTCTTTGGTACGTCTGATCTCTTCTGAAGAATCTCGAATGTTAAGATCCGTTACTAGGAAACGACTTGTGAAAACGGACTCAGAAGACTTAGCGTGTAGTGATTTGTAAAGTGTGTAGATCAGCGATAGCGTTTTATGTGCTTGTAGTTCCGAGAGGTGTGTACAAATGGGCAATATATCCATTCACCAATCCAGTGACAATGTAAATTTATAAACAATGTGAAATGAATCATTTGTGGCCTGTTTTAATTTTAGAAGTTGCACTGTCAGCTCCTACGGTGCCCGGTACTCGGTTTAGTTCTTCAGAGTTTTTCAGAGTTTTTTCCTTTCATGGCTAATATATATAATAACCTTATGAAACCTGCAACTGTAGAACACCTTTACTACCAAGGTATTTATCATGTAATTCAGATGTCACGTGCTGTTAGATATAGCAGTTTTTTAAACACCGAAATTTTGGACTCTTGGCATATATGGAATTGTGGTCCAGTCTCGCACCGAAGAAGTTAAGAGAAACCACAAAAATACATCAGTATAGATAGTCTTCAGGTCGAAATTCTAGCTGGTCCTCCGAAATATGAAACAGGACCGTGATAGCGAAGACACGCATGCGTAAAACTCGACCAATGTTGAAATTTGGCTGCCTATTCTGTAGGATAACTGTTCGGTATATAAGGTAAACCAATTATACAGTATATAAAGTGCGTCTGGTAGATACTGTAAGTACATATATCGTGAATGTTGTCAGTCATGCGTTTTTGTGATGACTACAGGCAGAATTATAACTCTTCGCAGTTTTAAAACATATAAACGCTGTAAATAAATCATGTATCAGTAATAGCCATAAATAATAGTATTACCTTTATGCAACGCATTTCGTGCAGAGAATATTAAAACAAAAGCCGTGGTGAATATTTTAGATGTGCATTCTCGATACCCAAACTTTGGTTTAAATACCGTGTTGTTGCTGTACAGTTAACTCCATAAATGTACACAATACGTCGGTGGATAACAAAATGAAGTTTCGGCAGAAATTTTTGTAAAGTCTGCAGATTCTAATGGACGCTCAGATTCGCGCAAGGAAGGTCTTGGCCTTTTCGCTTAGTGGGGGGGGGGGGTTGAAATCCAGTTGCGTCCACTCAGTACAGCGGCCACTGATTGGACTATTGTACCTGCCCCGGGTGATTAAGATGATGGAGGATTTGGTGGAATGAAGATTGGCAGGGGAAACCGAAGTACTCGGAGAAAACCCGTGCCAGCGCCACTTTGTCCACCACAAATCTCACTTGACCAAACACGGGATCGAATCCGGGCCGCCACGGTTGGAAGTCAGCGACTAACCGCTTGAGTTATTTCGTGGCCAAGTCTTAGCCTTTCTCAGATCTGAATCCCAAAATAGTCCAGTTCTTCAAAGAAGACAGTTTATGTGACTAACAAACTGAAATAAATTATTAAAGCAGTTACACTAATCTAAATTGTATTTGTTTGCATGATACAGGCTTGTCTGTTCCCACTCATGATATTAGGGCAGCGGTTTCCGGAGCATAGTGCCCTGGTAGGGGAGTGAGGAGGTACTAACATACTAGCGAGCAATTCATTTTATAATTATGGCTTTTGGTTTTATCTGACATAACAGGCAATCATGTATGATGAATTTTTAAACTGGAGGGTACTTTCTGTTTATTCTGTTGTAAAATGAACTCATAAAATTCTCGATATAAAAACTGGAATATAAATAAGCTTGGATAACTGTGACAGTAGCACCGAACGCTGCGATGGTGTTGGATAGCATGTATGGAAGGTCTCGGGTTCGAATCTCCGCCTGGATGCGTAGTTTATGGTAGATAGCGGTAAATGAATGAGTGTCGGATTATTGGATGGATTTATGTGCCTCAGGATAGGGTTCAGTGAGGTACAAGATTGTACCGTCGAGCTCACTAAAAAGTGTAGAATCCCGTGACCAGCTGAAGGCACTCTACTCAGTGGAGTACACACGTCTGGT
>NW_019745081.1:0-39122 GCF_002891405.2 Cryptotermes secundus
GCTTGCTAGCTAGCAACGCAAAATTTCCAAGCTAGCAACGCAAAAGTAGCAAGCAAGCAACGAAAAACTAGCAAGCTAGAAACGCAATCTACCAAGCTAGCAACGCAAAGCGAGCAAGCTAGCAACGCAAAGTTAGCAAGCAAGCAACGCAAAGCCAGCAAAATAGAAAGCAACACAAAGCTATTAAAATAGCAACGCAAATCTAGCAATCTAGCAAGCTCAGCAAAGCAAAAGCGAGCAAGCTAGCAACGCAAAGTTAGCATGCTTCCGAAGAAAATCTAGCAAATTTAGTAACGCAAAGCTACTAAGCTAGCAACGAGACCAAGCAATTTAGCAACGCAAATGTAGGAAGCTAGCAACGAAAACTAGCAAGCAAGCAAGCTACGCAAAGCTAGCAAGCTAGCAACTCAAAACTAGCAAGCTAGCAACGTAAAGTTAGCAAGTTAGCAAAGCAAAGCTAGGAAATTAGCAACGCAAAAAAGCAAGCTAGCATAACAAAGCTACGAAGATAGCAACGCATATCTAGCAAGCTAGAAAGCTAGCAACGGAAACTAGCAAGCTAGCAACGCAAAGCTAGCAAGCTAGCAACGCAAATCTAGCAAAGTTGCAACACATATCTAGTAAGTTAGCAAGCTAGAAACGGAAAGCTAGGAAGCTAGCAACGCAATTTATGGAAGCTAGTTCTTAATGCTTGAAATCTAGCAACGCAAAACTACCAAGTTAGCAACGCAAAATTAGCAAGCTAGCAACGCAAATCTAGCAAGCTAGCAAGGCAAAGCTAGAAAGGTATCAACGCTATGTTGGCAAGCTAGAAAAGCATAGCTGGAAATCTAGCAACGCGAAGCTAGCAAACTAGCAACGCAATGCTAGCAAGCTAGCAACGCAAAGCTAGAAAGGTATCAACGCTATGTTGGCAAGCTAGAAAAGCATAGCTGGAAATCTAGCAACGCGAAGCTAGCAAACTAGCAACGCAATGCTAGCAAGCTAGCAACGCAAAGCTAGAAAGGTATCAACGCTATGTTGGCAAGCTAGAAAAGCATAGCTGGAAATCTAGCAACGCGAAGCTAGCAAACTAGCAACGCAATGCTAGCAAGGTAGCAACGCAAAGCTAGGAAGCAAGAAAAGCAAAGCAAGCAAGCAAGGATGCAACGCAAACTAGCAAGCTAGAAAAGGAAAGCTAGCAAAGTAGCAATTCAAAGCTAGCAAGCTAGAAACGCAAAGTAAAAAGCAAGCATGCAACGCAAATCTAGCAAGTTAGCAAGGCAAACTGGCAAGTTAGCAACGCAAATCTAGCAGTCAAGAAACGCAAAGACAGCAAGCAAGCAAGCAACGCAAATCTAGAAAGATGGCAAAGTAAAACAATCAAGTTAGCAAGCAAAGTTAGCTGCCTAGTACCTGGAAGTTAGCAAAGTAGCAACGCAAAGATAGCAAGCTAGAAACGCAAAGCTAGGGAGTTAGCAACGAAAAGCTATCAAGCTAGCAACCCAGAGCTAGCAAGTTAGCAACGCAAATCTAGTAAGATAGAAACGAAAATTTGCAGGATAGAAACACAAAGCTAGCAAGCTACAAACGCAAACCCAGCAAGCTAGCAACGCAAAGCTGGTAATCTAGAAACGCAAAGATGGCAAGCTAGCAACGCAAAGCTAGCAAGCTAGCAAATCAAAGCTAGCAAGCTAGCAACGATAAGCTAGCAAGCTAGCAACGCAAATTTGGCAAGCTAGCAACGCAAATTGGCAAGCTAACAACGCAAAGCTGACAAGCTACCAACGCATATTTAGCAATCTAGCAAGCTATTAACTCAAAGCTATCAAGCTAGCAACGCAAAGCTAGCAAGATAGCAACGCATAGCTAGCAAGCTAGCAACGCATACCTAGAAAGCTAGCAACGCAAAAATAACAAGCTAGCAACGAAAGCTAGCAAGCTAGCAACGCAAGCCTAGCAACCTAACAAATCAAAGAGAGCAAGCTAGCAACGCAAATCTAGCAAGTTAGATCGCAATGCATGCAAGCTAGCAACGAAAAGCTAGTAAGCTAGCAACGCAAAGCTAGCAAGCTAGCAACGCAAAGCAAGCAAGCAAGAATCGAAAAGTAGCAAGTTAGAAACGCAAAGCTATGGAGTTAGCAACGAAATGCTAGCAAGCTAGCTACCCAAAGTTAGCAAGCTAGCAACGCAAATCTAGTAATATAGCAACGCAAAGCTATCAAGCTAGCAAAGAAAATTTAGCTAACTATCAAGATAGCATCGCAGAGCTAGCAATCTAGCAAAGCGAAACCAGCAAGATAGCTACGCAAAGCTAGCAAGCTAGCAACGGCAATCTAGCAAACTAGCAAGGCAAAACTTGCAAGCTAGCAACGCAGAGGTAAAAAGGTTACATTCTAGCAACGCAAAGCTAGCAGGCTAGCAAAGCAAATCTAGCAATCAGAAACGCAAAGAAAGCAACCATGGAAGCGAAGCAAATCTAGCATGATAGCAAAGCAAAGCTAGCAAGCTAGCAACGCAAATCTATCAATCAAAACGCAAAGAATGCAAAGAAGGAAGCAACGTAAATGTAGCAAAATAGCAAAGCAAAGCAATCAAGCTAGAAATGGAAAGCTAGCAAGCTAGCAATTGGAAGCTAGCAAGCTAGCAACTGGAAGCTAGCAAAGCAAAGCTTTAAGCTAATACCGCAAAAGTAGCAAGCAAACAACTCAAAGATAGCAAAATTGATACGCAAAACTAGTAAGCTACCAACGCAAACCTAACAAGCTAGCAACGCAAAGCTGGTAAGCTAGCAACGCAAAGATGGGAAGCTAGCAAGCTTGAAAATTAAAGCTAGCAAGCTAGCAAAGCAAAGCGAGCAATTTAGCAACGTAAATCTAGAAAGAGAGCCAGCTAACAAAGCAAAGTTAGCAAGCTAGCAACGCAAAGCTAGAAAGCTACCAAAGCATATCTAGGAATCTAGCAAGCTAGCAACGCAAAGTTAGCAAGCTAGCAACGCAAATTTGCAAGCTAGCAACTCAAAGCTCTCAAGCTAGCAATGAATATATAGCAAGCTAGCAACGCAAAGATAGGAAGCTACCAACGCAAAAGTACCTAGTTAGCAACGCAAAGCTAGCAAGTTAGCAACGCAAAGATAGCAAGCTAGCAACACAAATCTAGCAAGCTTGATCGCAATGCTTGCTAGCTAGCAACGCAAAGTTACCAAGCTAGCAACGCAAAACTAGCAAGCAAGCAACGCAAGGCTAGCAGGCTAGCAACGCAATCTACCAAGCAAGCAACGCAAAGCGAGCAAGCTAGCAATGCATAGTTAGCAAGCAAGCAACGCAAAGCCAGTAAGATAGCAACGCAAATCTATCAAGATAGCAACGCAGATCTAGCAATCTAGTTAGCTCAGCAACGCAAAAACTAGCAAGCTAGCAACGCAAAGTTTGCATGCTTCCGAAGAAAATCTAGCAATTTAGAAACGCAAAGCTACTAAGCTAGCAACGAATCCTAGCAACTTAGCAACGCAAATGTAGGAAGCTAGCAACGAAAGCTAGCAAACAAGCAAGCTACGCAAAGCTAGCAAGCTAGCATCTTTAAGCTTTCAAGCTAGAAACGCAAAGGTAGCAAGTTAGCAAAGCAAACTAGGAAGCTAGCAACGGAAGAAAGCAAGCTAGCATAACAAAGCTAGGAAGATAGCAACGAATATCTAGCAAGCCAGAAAGCTAGCAACGTAAACAAGCAAGTTGGCAACGCAAAGCTGGCAAGCTAGCAACGCAAATCTAGCAAAGTTGCAACGCATATCTAGTAAGTTAACAAGCTAGAAACGGAAATCTAGGAAGCTAGCAACGCAAAGCTATCTAGGTAGCAACGCAAATCTATCATGCTAGCAAGCTAGCAACGGAAAATTTAGAAGCTAGCAAAGCAAAGTTTGCAAGCTTGCATCGCAAAGTTAGCTAGCTAGCAACGCAAAGCTATCAAGATAGCAATACAAAGCTGGCAAGCTAGCAACGCATATTTAGCAAGGTAGCAACGCAAAGCTAGGAAGCAAGAAATGCAAAGCAAACAAGCAAGGATGCAACGCACAGCTAGCAAGCTAGCAACGGAAAGCTATCAAAGTAGCAACTCAAAGCTAGCAAGCTAGAAACGCAAAGTTAAAAGCAAGCATGCAACGCAAATCTAGCAAGTTAGCAAGGCAAACTGGCAAGTTAGCAACGCAAATCTAGTAAGTTAGCAACGCAAATTTGCAGGATAGAAACGCAAAACTAGCAGCTACAAACGCAAACCCAGCAAGCTAGCAANTAAAAAGCAAGCAAGCAACGCAAATCTAGAAAGATAGCAAAGCAAAATTATCAAGTTAGCAAGCATAGCTAGCTGCCTAGTAACTGGAAGCTAGCAAACTAACAAGGCAAAGATAGCAAACTAGAAACGCAAAAGTAGGGAGTTAGCAACGAAAAGCTAGCAAGCTAGCAACCCAGAGCTAGCAAGTTAGCAACGCAAATCTAGTAAGTTAGCAAACCAAATTTGCAGGATATAAACGCAAAACTAGCAGCTACAAACGCAAACCCAGCAAGCTAGCAACGAAAAACTGGTAAGCTAGCAACGCAAAAATGGCAAGCTACCAACGCAAAGCTAGCAAGCTAGCAAATCAAAGCTAGCAAGCTAGCAACGATAAGCTAGCAAGCTAGCAACGCAAATTTGGCAAGTTAGCAACGCAAATTGGCAAGCAAACAACGCAAAGTTGACAAGCTACCAACGCATATTTAGCAATCTAACAAGCTAGCAACTCAAAGCTATCAACATAGCAACGCAAAGCTAGCAAGATAGCAACGCATAGATAGCAAGCTAGCAACGCATACCTAGAAAGCTAGCAACGCAAAAAAAACAAGCTAGCAACGCAAAGCTGGCAATCTGGCAACGCAAGCCTAGCAAGCTAACAAATCAAAGAGAGCAAGCTAGCAACGCAAATCTAGCAAGTTAGATCGCAATGCATACAAGCTAGCAACGAAAAGCTAGTAAGCTAGCAACGCAAAACTATCAAGCTAGCAACGCAAAGCAAGCAAGCAAGAATCGAAAAGGTAGCAAGTTAGAAACGCAAAGCTATGGAGTTAGCAACGCAATGTTAGCAAGCTAGCATCCCAAAGTTAGCAAGCTAGCAACGCAAATCTAGTAATATAGCAAGGCAAAGCTATCAAGCTAGCAACGCAAAGCAAGCAAGCAAGAATCGAAAAGGTAGCAAGTTAGAAACGCAAAGCTATGGAGTTAGCAACGCAATGTTAGCAAGCTAGCATCCCAAAGTTAGCAAGCTAGCAACGCAATGCTAGCAAGCTAGCAACGGCAATCTAGCAAGCTAGCAAGGCAAAACTTGCAAGCTAGCAAAGCAGAGGTAAAAGTTAGCATTCTAGCAAGGCAAAACTAGCAGGCTAGCAAAGCAAATCTAGCAATCAGAGACGCAAAGAAAGCAAGCAAGGAAGCAAAGCAAATCTAGAATAAGAGCAAAGCAAAACTAGCAAGCTAGCAACGCAAATCTATCAATAAAAACGCAAAGAATGCAAGGAAGGAGCAACGTAAGTCTAGAAAATGAGCAAAGAAAAGCAATCAAGCTAGAAATGCAAAGCTAGCAAGCTAGCAATTGGAAGCTAGCAATCTAGCAACTGGAAGCTAGCAAGCTAGCAAAGAAAGGCTTTTAAGCTAACACCGCAAAAGTAGCAAGCTAACAACACAAAGATAGCAAAATTGATATGCAAAACTAGCAAGCTACCAACGCAAACATAGAAAGGTACCAACGCAAAGCTGGTAAGCTAGCAACGCAAAGATGGCAAGCTAGCAAGCTAGCAAATTAAAGCTAGCAAGCTAGCAAAGCAAAGCTAGAAAGTTAGCAACGTAAATCTAGCAAGAGAGCCAGCTAACAAAGCAAAGTTAGCAAGCTAGCAACGCAAAGCTAGAAAGCTACCAAAGCATATCTAGTAATTTATCAAGCTAGCAACGCAAAGTTAGCAAGCTAGCAACGCAAATTTGCAAGCTAGCAACTCAAAGCCCTCAAGCTACAATGAATATATAGCAAGCTAACAACGCAAAGATAGGAAGCTACCAACGCAACGGTACCTAGTCAGCAACGCAAAGATAGCAAGCTAGCAACGCAAATCTAGCAAGCTTGATCGCAATAGTTGCTAGCTAGCAACGCAAAGTTACCAAGCTAGCAACGCAAAACTAGCAAGCAAGCAACGGAAGGCTAGCAGGCTAGCAACGCAATCTACCAAGCAAGCAACGCAAAGCGAGCTAGCTAGCAACGCATAGTTAGCAAGCAAGCAACGCAAAGCCAGCAAAATAGCAACGCAAAGCTATCAAGATAGCAACGCTAATCTAACAATCTAGCTAGCTCAGCAACGCAAAAGCTAGCAAGCTAGCAACGCAAAATTAGCATGCTTCCAAAGAAAATCTAGCAATTTAGCAACGCAAAGCTACTAAGCTAGCAACGAAACCTAGCAATTTAGCAACGCAAAAGTAGGAAGCTAGCAACGAAATCTAGCAAACAAGCAAGCTACGAAAAGGTAGCAAGCTAGCAACTCAAAGCTATCAAGCTAGAAACGCAAAGGTAGCAAGTTAGCAAAGCAAAGCTAGTAAGCTAGCAACGCAAAAATGCAAGCTAGCATAAAAGGCTAGGAAGATAGCAACACATATCTAGCAAGCTAGAAAGCTAGCAACGGAAACTAGCAAGCTAGCAACGCGGAGCTGGCAAGCTAGCAACGCGGAGCTGGCAAGCTAGCAACGCGGAGCTGGCAAGCTAGCAACGCGGAGCTGGCAAGCTAGCAACGCGGAGCTGGCAAGCTAGCAACGCGGAGCTGGCAAGCTAGCAACGCGGAGCTGGCAAGCTAGCAACGCGGAGCTGGCAAGCTAGCAACGCGGAGCTGGCAAGCTAGCAAAGCAAAGTTGGCAAGCTTGCATCGCAAAGCTAGAAAGCTAGCAACGCAAAGCTGGCAAAAGATAGCAACGCAGACCTGGCAAGCTAGCAACGCATATCTAGCAAGGTAGCAACGCAAAGAAAGCAAGCTAGCTACTAAAAGCTAGCAAGCTAGCAACGCAAAACTGGCAAGCTAGCAAAGCAAAGCTAGGAAGCTAGCAACGTAAAAATAGCAAGCTAGCAACGCAAAGCTATAAAGCTAGCAACAAATATCTAGCAAGCAACAAGCTTCCAACGGAAAATATAAAGCCAGCAACGCAAAACTGGCAAGCTAGCAACGCAAAACTGGCAAGAAAGCAACGCAAAGCTAGCAAGGTAGAAATGAAAATCTAGTAAGTTAGCAAACTAGGAACAGATAACTAGCAAGCTAGCAACAAAAGGTAGCAGGTAGCAACGCAAATCTTGCATGCTATCAAGATAGCAACGGAAAGCTTGCAAACTAGAAACGGAAAGGTAGCCAGCTTGCAACGCAAATTATGGAAGTTAGTTCTTAATGCTTGCAATCTAGCAACGCAAAGCTGGCAAGCTATCAACGCATATCTAGCAAGCTAGCAACATAAAGTTTGAAAGTTAGCAACGCGAAGCTAGCAAGCTAGCAACGCAATGCTAGCAAGCTAGCAACGCAAAGCTAACAAGCTAGCAACGCAATACTAGCAAGCTATAAACGCAAAGCTAGCAATCTAGCAACGCAAAGCTACCAAAGTAGCAGCGCAAAATTATTATGCTAGCTACCCAAAGCTAACATGCTAGCAACGAAAAGCTAGCAAGCTAGCAACGCAAAGCCAGCAAGATAGCAACGAATGCTAGCAAGTTAACAACGCAAATCTAGAAAACTAGCAACCTAGCAACGCTAAGTTAGCAAGCTAGAAACGCCAAGCTAGCAAGGTAGCAACGCAAAGCTAGGAAGCAAGAAACGCAAAGCAAGCAAGCAAGGATGCAACGCAAAGCTAGCAAGCTAGCTACGGAAAGCTAGCGAAGTAGCAACTCAAAGCTAGCAAACTAGAAACGCAAAGTAAAAAGCAAGCATACAACGCAAATCTAGCAAGTTAGCAAGGCAAACTGGCAAGTTAGCAACGCAAATCTAGCAATCAAGAAACGCAAAGACAAAAAGCAAGCAAGCAAAGAAAATCTAGAAAGATAGCAAAGCAAAACTATCAAGTTAGCAAGCAAAGCTAGCTGCCTAGTTACTGGAAGCTAGCAAACTAGCAACGCAAAGATAGCAAACTAGAAACGCAAAACTAGGGAGTTAGCAACGAAAAGCAAGCAAGCTAGCAACCTATAGCTAGCAAGTTAGCAATGCAAATCTAGTAAGTTAGCATCGCAATGTTGCAGGATATAAACGCAAAGTTAGCAAGCTACAAACGCAAACCCAGCAAGCTAGCAACGCAAAGCTGGTAATCTAGAAACGCAAAGATGGCAAGCTAGCAACGCAAAGTTAGCAAGCTAGCAAATCAAAGCTAGCAAGCTAGCAACGATAAGCTAGAAGCTAGCAACTCAAAGTTGGCAAGCTAGCAACGAAAATTGGCAAGCTAACAACGCAAAGCTGACAAGCTTCCAAACAGCAATCTAGCAAGCTAGCAAATCAAAGCTATCAACCTGGCAACGCAAAGCTAGCAAGAGAGCAACGCATAGCTAGCAAGCTAGCAACGCATATCCAGAAAGCTAGCAAAGCAAAAATAACAAGCTAGCAACGCAAAGCTAGCAAGCTAGCAACGCAAACCTAGCAAGTTAGATCGCAATGCATGCAAGCTGGAAACGAAAATCTAGCAAGCTAACAAAGCAAAGCTGGCAAGCTAGCAACGCAAAGCAAGCAAGAATCGAAAAGCTAGCAAGCTAGAAACGCAAAGCTATGGAGTTAGCAACGCAATGCTAGCAAGATAGCAACCCAAAGATAGCAAGCTAGCAACGCAAATCTAGTAAGATAGCAACGCAAAAATTATCAAGCTAGCAATGAAAATTTAGCAATCTAGCAAGATAGCATCGCAGAGCTAGCAAGCTAGCAAAGCAAATCAAGCAAGATAGCAAGGCAAAGCTAGCAAGCTAGCAACGGCAATCTACCAAGCTAGCAAGGCAACACTAACAAGCTAGCAACGCAGAGGTAACAAGTTAGCATTCAACAACGCAAAGCTAGCAGGCTAGCAAAGCAAATCTAGCATTCAGAAACGCAAAAAGCAAGCAAGAATGCAAAGCAAATCTAGCATAATAGCAAAGCAAAGCTAGCAAGCTAGCAAATGGAAGATAGCAAGCTAGCAACTGGAAGCTAGCAAGCTAGCAATGCAAAGCTTTTAAGCTAACACCGCAAAACTAGCAAGCTACGAACGCAAACCTAGCAAGCTAGCAACGCAATGTTGGTAAGTTAGCAACTCAAAGTTGGCAAGCTAGCAAGCTAGAAAATTAAAGCTAGCAAGCTAGCAAATTAAAGCTAGCAAGCTAGCAACGTAAAGGTAGAAAGCTAGCAACGTAAATCCTGCAAGATAGTCTTACCGTCCCTCTCTGTGTAACCTCTAGCCACACCGGTGGGTCGCTACTCTTTACCTTCCTTCCTTCCTTCCTTTGTCGTTCTCACCACTGCCGTCGTTGGTCGTGGAGCTTGCAGCTAGGTCGGCTTTACCTGGCTCCACCGCTTCTCCAACTCCACCACTTCTCTTCACTATGAAAAGGGTATCAGGTCCGGGACTTGGACTGGATGGTCTATGGGCGCCAGCAACTGTGGGTACAGCTGCGAAGTGAAGGGAAAAGGTGGACGGGGTGGGAGCTGATGGTGATCGGGCTAGCAGTGGTTGGCGTGAGACTCTGGCTCAGGTCGTTTAGGGCCTTACTCCGACGAGGAGGAAAAAAAANATCAAGCTAGCAACGCAAAGCAAGCAAGCAAGAATCGAAAAGGTAGCAAGTTAGAAACGCAAAGCTATGGAGTTAGCAACGCAATGTTAGCAAGCTAGCATCCCAAAGTTAGCAAGCTAGCAACGCAAATCTAGTAATATAGCAACGCAAAGCTATCAAGCTAGCAACGAAAATTTTGCAATCTAGCAAGATAGCATCGCAGAGCTAGCAAGCTAGCAAAGCAAAACAAGCAAGATAGCAACGTAAAGCTAGCAAACTAGCAACGGCAATCTAGCAAGCTAGCAAGGCAAAACTTGCAAGCTAGCAAAGCAGAGGTAAAAGTTAGCATTCTAGCAAGGCAAAACTAGCAGGCTAGCAAAGCAAATCTAGCAATCAGAGACGCAAAGAAAGCAAGCAAGGAAGCAAAGCAAATCTAGAATAAGAGCAAAGCAAAACTAGCAAGCTAGCAACGCAAATCTATCAATAAAAACGCAAAGAATGCAAGGAAGGAGCAACGTAAGTCTAGAAAATGAGCAAAGAAAAGCAATCAAGCTAGAAATGCAAAGCTAGCAAGCTAGCAATTGGAAGCTAGCAATCTAGCAACTGGAAGCTAGCAAGCTAGCAAAGAAAGGCTTTTAAGCTAACACCGCAAAAGTAGCAAGCTAACAACACAAAGATAGCAAAATTGATATGCAAAACTAGCAAGCTACCAACGCAAACATAGAAAGGTACCAACGCAAAGCTGGTAAGCTAGCAACGCAAAGATGGCAAGCTAGCAAGCTAGCAAATTAAAGCTAGCAAGCTAGCAAAGCAAAGCTAGAAAGTTAGCAACGTAAATCTAGCAAGAGAGCCAGCTAACAAAGCAAAGTTAGCAAGCTAGCAACGCAAAGCTAGAAAGCTACCAAAGCATATCTAGTAATTTATCAAGCTAGCAACGCAAAGTTAGCAAGCTAGCAACGCAAATTTGCAAGCTAGCAACTCAAAGCCCTCAAGCTACAATGAATATATAGCAAGCTAACAACGCAAAGATAGGAAGCTACCAACGCAACGGTACCTAGTCAGCAACGCAAAGATAGCAAGCTAGCAACGCAAATCTAGCAAGCTTGATCGCAATAGTTGCTAGCTAGCAACGCAAAGTTACCAAGCTAGCAACGCAAAACTAGCAAGCAAGCAACGGAAGGCTAGCAGGCTAGCAACGCAATCTACCAAGCAAGCAACGCAAAGCGAGCTAGCTAGCAACGCATAGTTAGCAAGCAAGCAACGCAAAGCCAGCAAAATAGCAACGCAAAGCTATCAAGATAGCAACGCTAATCTAACAATCTAGCTAGCTCAGCAACGCAAAAGCTAGCAAGCTAGCAACGCAAAATTAGCATGCTTCCAAAGAAAATCTAGCAATTTAGCAACGCAAAGCTACTAAGCTAGCAAAGAAACCTAGCAATTTAGCAACGCATAAGTAGAAAGCTAGCAACGAAATCTAGCAAACAAGCAAGCTACGAAAAGGTAGCAAGCTAGCAACTCAAAGCTATCAAGCTAGAAACGCAAAGGTAGCAAGTTAGCAAAGCAAAGCTAGTAAGCTAGCAACGCAAAAATGCAAGCTAGCATAAAAGGCTAGGAAGATAGCAACACATATCTAGCAAGCTAGAAAGCTAGCAACGGAAACTAGCAAGCTAGCAACGCAAAGCGACCAAGCTAGCAACGCAAAGCTAGCAAAGTTGCAACGCATATCTAGTAAGTTAACAAGCTAGAAACGGAAAGCTAGGGAAGCTAGCAACGCAAAGCTATCAAGGTAGCAACGCAAATCTAGCATGCTAGCAAGCTAGCAAAGAAAGCTTAGAAGCTAGCAAAGCAAAGTTGGCAAGCTTGCATCGCAAAGCTAGAAAGCTAGCAACGCAAAGCTGGCAAAAGATAGCAACGCAGACCTGGCAAGCTAGCAACGCATATCTAGCAAGTTAGCAACGCAAAAATAGCAAGCTAGCTAATAAAAGCTAGCAAGCTAGCAACGCAAAACGGGCAAGCTAGCAAAGCAAAGCTAGGAAGCTAGCAACGTAAAAATAGCAAGCTAGCAACGCAAAGCTATAAAGCTAGCAACAAATATCTAGCAAGCAACAAGCTTCCAACGGAAAATATAAAGCCAGCAACGCAAAACTGGCAAGCTAGCAACGCAAAACTGGCAAGAAAGCAACGCAAAGCTAGCAAGGTAGAAATGAAAATCTAGTAAGTTAGCAAACTAGGAACAGATAACTAGCAAGCTAGCAACAAAAGGTAGCAGGTAGCAACGCAAATCTTGCATGCTATCAAGATAGCAACGGAAAGCTTGCAAACTAGAAACGGAAAGGTAGCCAGCTTGCAACGCAAATTATGGAAGTTAGTTCTTAATGCTTGCAATCTAGCAACGCAAAGCTGGCAAGCTATCAACGCATATCTAGCAAGCTAGCAACATAAAGTTTGAAAGTTAGCAACGCGAAGCTAGCAAGCTAGCAACGCAATGCTAGCAAGCTAGCAACGCAAAGCTAACAAGCTAGCAACGCAATACTAGCAAGCTATAAACGCAAAGCTAGCAATCTAGCAACGCAAAGCTACCAAAGTAGCAGCGCAAAATTATTATGCTAGCTACCCAAAGCTAACATGCTAGCAACGAAAAGCTAGCAAGCTAGCAACGCAAAGCCAGCAAGATAGCAACGAATGCTAGCAAGTTAACAACGCAAATCTAGAAAACTAGCAACCTAGCAACGCTAAGTTAGCAAGCTAGAAACGCCAAGCTAGCAAGGTAGCAACGCAAAGCTAGGAAGCAAGAAACGCAAAGCAAGCAAGCAAGGATGCAACGCAAAGCTAGCAAGCTAGCTACGGAAAGCTAGCGAAGTAGCAACTCAAAGCTAGCAAACTAGAAACGCAAAGTAAAAAGCAAGCATACAACGCAAATCTAGCAAGTTAGCAAGGCAAACTGGCAAGTTAGCAACGCAAATCTAGCAATCAAGAAACGCAAAGACAAAAAGCAAGCAAGCAAAGAAAATCTAGAAAGATAGCAAAGCAAAACTATCAAGTTAGCAAGCAAAGCTAGCTGCCTAGTTACTGGAAGCTAGCAAACTAGCAACGCAAAGATAGCAAACTAGAAACGCAAAACTAGGGAGTTAGCAACGAAAAGCAAGCAAGCTAGCAACCTATAGCTAGCAAGTTAGCAATGCAAATCTAGTAAGTTAGCATCGCAATGTTGCAGGATATAAACGCAAAGTTAGCAAGCTACAAACGCAAACCCAGCAAGCTAGCAACGCAAAGCTGGTAATCTAGAAACGCAAAGATGGCAAGCTAGCAACGCAAAGTTAGCAAGCTAGCAAATCAAAGCTAGCAAGCTAGCAACGATAAGCTAGAATCTAGCAACTCAAAGTTGGCAAGCTAGCAACGAAAATTGGCAAGCTAACAACGCAAAGCTGACAAGCTTCCAAACAGCAATCTAGCAAGCTAGCAAATCAAAGCTATCAAGCTGGCAACGCAAAGCTAGCAAGAGAGCAACGCATAGCTAGCAAGCTAGCAACGCATATCCAGAAAGCTAGCAAAGCAAAAATAACAAGCTAGCAACGCAAAGCTAGCAAGCTAGCAACGCAAACCTAGCAAGTTAGATCGCAATGCATGCAAGCTGGAAACGAAAATCTAGCAAGCTAACAAAGCAAAGCTGGCAAGCTAGCAACGCAAAGCAAGCAAGAATCGAAAAGCTAGCAAGCTAGAAACGCAAAGCTATGGAGTTAGCAACGCAATGCTAGCAAGATAGCAACCCAAAGATAGCAAGCTAGCAACGCAAATCTAGTAAGATAGCAACGCAAAAATTATCAAGCTAGCAATGAAAATTTAGCAATCTAGCAAGATAGCATCGCAGAGCTAGCAAGCTAGCAAAGCAAATCAAGCAAGATAGCAAGGCAAAGCTAGCAAGCTAGCAACGGCAATCTACCAAGCTAGCAAGGCAACACTAACAAGCTAGCAACGCAGAGGTAACAAGTTAGCATTCAACAACGCAAAGCTAGCAGGCTAGCAAAGCAAATCTAGCATTCAGAAACGCAAAAAGCAAGCAAGAATGCAAAGCAAATCTAGCATAATAGCAAAGCAAAGCTAGCAAGCTAGCAAATGGAAGATAGCAAGCTAGCAACTGGAAGCTAGCAAGCTAGCAATGCAAAGCTTTTAAGCTAACACCGCAAAACTAGCAAGCTACGAACGCAAACCTAGCAAGCTAGCAACGCAATGTTGGTAAGTTAGCAACTCAAAGTTGGCAAGCTAGCAAGCTAGAAAATTAAAGCTAGCAAGCTAGCAAATTAAAGCTAGCAAGCTAGCAACGTAAAGGTAGAAAGCTAGCAACGTAAATCCTGCAAGATAGAAAGCTAGCAACGCAAAGTTAGCAAGCTAGCAACGCAAAGCTAGCAAGTTACCAACGCAAATCTAGCAATCTTACAAGCTAGCAACGCAAAGATAGCAAGCTAGCAACGCAAAGATGGCAAGCTAACATCTCAAAGGTGTCAAGATAGCAACGAATAACTAGCAAGCTAGCAACGCAAAGATAGGAAGCTAGCAATGCAAAGCTACCAAGTTAGCAACGCAAAGCTAGGAAGCTTGCAAAGCAAAGCTAGCAATGTAGCGAAACTAAGCTAGCAAGATAGAAACGCAAAATAACAATATAGGAACGCAAATCTAGAAAGCTAGCAAGCAACGCATAGCTAAGAAGCTAACAACGCAAAGCTAGAGAGTTAGAAACGCAAAGTTAGCAAGCTAGCAACCCAGAGCTAGCAAGTTAGCAACGCAAAACTAGTAAGATAGCAACGCAAAATTATCTAGCTAGCAACACAAATCTAGCAATCTAACCAGCTAGCAAAACAGAGCTAGCATTCGAGCAACGAAATTTAGCAAAATAGCACCGAAAAGCTAGCAAGCTAGCAAGGGCAGTCTAGCAAGCTAGCAAGACAAAGCTAGAAAGCTAGAAACGCAAAGCTAGCAAGCTATCAACTCAAAGCTAACATGCTAGAAACGCAAAGTTAGCAAGCTACCAACGCAAAGCTAGCAAGCTAGCAACGCAAAGCAAGCAAGCAAGCAACGCAAATCAAGCAAGATAGCACAGCAAAGCTATCAAGCTAGCAAGGCAAAGCTAGCAACCTAGCAACTGGAAGCTAGCAAGCTAGCAACGCAAAGATAAAAAGCTAGAAACGCAAAGCTAGCTAGCTACCAACGCAAACCTAGAAAGCTAGCAACGCAAAGCTGGCAAGCTAGCGACGCAAATTTACCAAGCTAGCAAGCTAGCAACGCAAAGCTAACAAGCTAGCAAATCATAGTTAGCAAGCTAGCAACGCAAAGCTAGCAAGCTAGCAACGTAAATCTAGCAAGCTAGCAAGCTAGCAACGTAAAGATAGCAATCTAGCAAAGTAAAGCGAGCAAGCTAGCAACGCAAAGCTAGCAAGCTACCAACGCATATTTAGCAATCTAACAAGCTAGCAACGCAAAGCTATCAAGCTAGCAACGCAAAGGTGGCAAGCTAGCAACGCAGAGCTTGCAAGCTAGCAACGCATATCTAGTAAGCTATCAACTCAAAGCTAGCAAGCTAGCAACGCAAAGCTGGCAAGCTAGCAAAGCATATCTAGCAAGCTAGCAACGGAAAATAGAAGCCAGCAACGCAAATATGGCAAGCTAGCAACGCAAAGCTGGCAAGTTAGCAACGCAAATCTAGCAATGTAGCCACGATTATCTAGTAAGTTAGAAAGCTAGCAACGGAAAATAGCATGCTAGCAAAGCAAATCTACCAATGTAGCAACGCAAATCTAGCATGCTATCAACCTACCAACGGAAAGCAAACAAATGAGCAACAGAAAGCTATCAAGCTAGCAACGCAAAGCTACCAAGCTAGCAACGAAAAGATAGCAAGATATAAACGCAAAGCTAGCAAGCTACCAACGCAATACTAGCAAGCTATCAACGCAAAGCTGGTAATCTAGCAACGCAAAAATAGCACGCTAACAAAGCAAGGCTAGCAAACTAGCAAATCAAAACCAGCAAGCTAGCAACGCAAAGCTAGCAAGCTAGCAAAAATATAGGAAGCTAGCAACGTAAATCTAGCAAGATAGCAAGCTAGCAACGAAAAGCTAGCAAGCTAGCAACGAAAAGCTAGCAAGCTAGCAAAGCAATGTTGGCAAGCTAGCAAACGGAAAGCTAGCAAGCTAGCAACGCAAAGCCACCAAATTAGCAACGCAAATCTAATTAGCTAGCAACGCAAACTAGCAGGCTGGAAACGAAAAGCTAGCAAGATAGCAACGAGAAGCCTGCAAGATAGCAACGAAAGCTAGCAAGTTAACAACACAAATCTAGCAACCTAGAAAGCTAGCAACGTAAATCTAGCAAGATATCAAAGACAAGATACCAAGTTAGCAACGCAAAGCTAGGACGCAAGGAACGCAAAATAAGAAAGCAAGAATGGAACGCAAAGCTAGCAAACTAGCAACTCAAAGCTAACAAGCTAGCAACGGAAAGCTGGTAATGTAGCAACGCAAAGCTAGCAAGGTAGAAACGCAAATCTAGCGAACTAGAAACGCAATATGGCAACCAGCAACGCAAACTTACAAGCAAGTAACGTAAATCTAGCAAGAGAGCAAAGCAAACCTATCAAGCTAGCAAAGCAAAGCTAGCAAGCTAGCAACTGGAAGCTAGCAAGCTAGAAAAGCAAAGCTATTATCTAGCAAATCAAATCAAGCTAGCTAGCAACGCAAAGATAGCAAGCTAGCAACGCAATGCTGGTAAGCTAGCGACGCAAAGATGACAAGCTAGCAACGCAAAGCTAGCAAGCTAGCAAATCAAAGCTACAAGCTAGCAACGCAAAGCTAACAAATTAGCAACGTAAATCTAGCAAGCTAGCAACGCAAAGCTAGAAAGCTACAAACGCATATCTAGCAGTCTAAAAAGCTAGCAACGCAAAGCTTGCAAGCTAGCAAAGCAAAGCTGGCAAGCTAGCAACGCATATCTAGCAAGATAGCAACGCAAAGATAGCAAACAATCTAAGCAAAGCTAGCAAGATACCAACGCATAACTAGCATGCAAGCAACGTAAATCTAGCAAGCTAGCAACGAAATGATAACAAGCTAGCAAAGCAAAGCTAGCAAGATAGATCGCAAAACTTGCAAGCTAGCAACTCAAAGCTAGCAAGCTAGCAACGCAAAACTTGGACGCTAGCAACGCAAAGCTAGCAAGCTAGCAAAGCAAAGCTACCAAGCTAGATACGCAAAGCTAGCATGTTTGCAATGCAAGACTAGCAAGCTATCAATGTAAAAGCGAGCAAATTTTCAAAGCAGAGATATAAAGCTAGCAATGCAAATCTAGCAAGATAGCAATCTAGCAAAGTAAAGCGAGCAAGCTAGCAACGCAAAGCTAGCAAGCTACCAACGCATATTTAGCAATCTAACAAGCTAGCAACGCAAAGCTATCAAGCTAGCAACGCAAAGGTGGCAAGCTAGCAACGCAGAGCTTGCAAGCTAGCAACGCATATCTAGTAAGCTATCAACTCAAAGCTAGCAAGCTAGCAACGCAAAGCTGGCAAGCTAGCAAAGCATATCTAGCAAGCTAGCAACGGAAAATAGAAGCCAGCAACGCAAATATGGCAAGCTAGCAACGCAAAGCTGGCAAGTTAGCAACGCAAATCTAGCAATGTAGCCACGATTATCTAGTAAGTTAGAAAGCTAGCAACGGAAAATAGCATGCTAGCAAAGCAAATCTACCAATGTAGCAACGCAAATCTAGCATGCTATCAACCTACCAACGGAAAGCAAACAAATGAGCAACAGAAAGCTATCAAGCTAGCAACGCAAAGCTACCAAGCTAGCAACGAAAAGATAGCAAGATATAAACGCAAAGCTAGCAAGCTACCAACGCAATACTAGCAAGCTATCAACGCAAAGCTGGTAATCTAGAAACGCAAAAATAGCACGCTAACAAAGCAAGGCTAGCAAACTAGCCACACAAAGCTGGCAAGCTAGCAACGCATATCTAGCAAGCTAGAAAAGCTAGCAACGCAAAGCTAGCTAGATAGCAACGCAAAAATAACAAGCTAGGAACGCAAAGCTAGCAAGCTAGCAACTCAAAGCCAGCAAAATAGCAACGAAAGCTAGAAAGATAACAAAGGAAATCTAGCAATCTAGCAGGCTGGCAACGCAAAGCTACCAAAATAGCAATGCCAAGCTAGCAGAGTAGCAACGCAAAGTTAGGAAGCAGGAAACGCAAATCAAGCAAGTAAGCATGCAAAGCAAATGTAGCAAGCTAGCAACTTAAAGCTAGCAAGCAAGGAACGGAAAGCTAGTAATTTAACAACGCAAATCTAGCAAGCAAGAAACGCAAATCTAGCTAGCTAGAAACGCAAAGCTGACAAACCAGCAACGCATATTGTCAAGATAGCACCGCAAATTTAGCACTTAATAAAAGCAAAGAAAGCAAGCAAGCAAGCAACGCAAGTCTAGCAAGATAGCAAAGCAAAGCTATCAAGCTAGCAAAGCAAAGCTAGGAAGCTAGCAACTGGAAGCTAGGAAGCTGGCAACGCAAAACTATTACGCTAGTAAAGCAAAGCTAGCAAGCTAGCAAAGCAAAGTTAGCAAGATATAAAAGCAAAGCTAGCAAGCTAACAAAGCACACCTTGCAAGCTATCAACGCAAAGCTGGTAAGCTGGCAACGCAAAGATGGCAAGCTAGCAAAACTAAGGTAGCAAGCTAGCAACGCAAAGCTAGCAAGCTAGCAAACTAAATCTAGCAAGATAACAAGTTAACAACGAAATTTAGCATTCTAGCAACGCAACGCTAGCAGCAACCAACGCATATCTAACAATTTAGCAAGCTAGCAACGCAAACCTAGCAAAGCTAGAAACGCAAAGTTGGCAAGCTAGAAACGCATTGCTGTCAAGCTAGCAACGAATATCTAGCAAGCTAGCAAGGCAAAGGTAGGAAGCTAGCAACGCAAAGCTAGCAAGCTGGCAACGAAATATAGCAAGCTAGCAATGCAAAAGTTAGCAAGTTAGATCGTAATGCTTGCAAGCTAGCAACGCAAAGTTACCAAGCTAGCAAAGAAAACTAGCAAGCTAGCAACGCAAATCTAGCAAGCTAGCAAAGGAAATCTACCAAGCTAGCAACGCAAAGGCAGCAAGCTAGACATGCATAGCTAGCAAGCTAGCAACGCAAAGCCAGCATAATAGCAACGCAAAGCTATCAAGCTAGCAACGCAAATCTAGCAATCTAGCAAGCTCAGGAACGCAAAGCTAGCTAGGTAGCAAAGCAAAGCTATCAAGCTACCAAAGTCAAGCTAGCCAGGTAGCAACGCAAAGCTATTAAGCTAGCAACGCAGAGCTAGCTATTTAGCAACGCAAAGCTAGGAAGCTAGCAATGAACGTTAGCAAGCAAGCAAGTTAAGCAAAGCTAGCAAGCTAGCATCTTAAAGCTAGCAAGCTAGCAAAGCAAACCTGGCAAGCTATCAAAGCAAATTTAGGAAGCTAGCAACGCAAAAATTGCAATTGAGCAACGCAAATTATCAAGCTAGCAACGCATAATTTGCAAGCTAGCAAGCTGGCAACGGAAGCTAGCAAGCTATCAACGCATAGTTTGCAAGTTATCAACGCAAAGCTGGCAAGCTAGAAACGCAAAGCAAGCAAGGTAGCAACTCATATCTAGTAAGCTAGCAAGCTAGCAACGGAAAGCTAGCAAGCTAGCAACGCAAACTTAGCAAGGTAGCAACGCAAATTTAGAATGCAAGCATGCTGGCAACGGAAAGCTAGCAAACTAGCAACGGAAAGCTAGGAAGCTAGAAACGTAAAGATAGCAAGCTAGCAACGCAAATATAGCAAGCTAGATCGCAATTCTTGCAAGCTAGCAACGCAAAGATAGCAAGCAAGCAACGCAAAGCTAGCAAATTAGCAAAGCCAAGATGGCAAGCTAGAAGTGCATAGGTTACAAAATGGCAACGCAAAGCTGGCAAGCTAGAAACGCATATCTAGCAATCTAGTAAAGCTAGCAAAGCAAAGATAGCAAGCTAGCAACGCAAAGCTAGCAAGCTAGCAACGCAAAGATATCAAGCTAGCAAAGCAAAGCTAGCAAGATAGCAACGCAAAGCTAGCAAGCTAGCAACGCAAATCTAGCAAGCTACCAACGCAAAGATATTAATCTAGCAACGCAGAGCTAGCCGCTAGCAACGCAAATATATCAAGAGAGCAACGCAAATCTAGCAAGCTAGATCGCAATGCTTCCAATCTGCCAACGCATTGTTAACCAGCTAGCAACGAAAAATTAGCAAGCTAGCAAAGAAAAGCTAGCAAGCTAGCAACACAAATCTACCAAGCTATCAAAGTAAAGCGTGCAAGCTAGCAACGCACCTCTAGCAAGCTAGCAACGCAAAGGCAGCAACTTAGCAACGGAAAGCTATCAAGCAAGCAACGGAATCTAGCAATCTTGCAAGCAGGCATCGCAAAGGTAGCAAGATAGCAACGCAAAGCTAGCAAGCTACCAAAGACAAGCTAGCAAGGTAGCAACGCAAAGCTACTAAGCTAGCAACGCAAAGCTAGCAATTTAGCAACCAAAATCTACGAAGCTAGTAACGAAAGCAAGAAAGCAAGCAAGCTACTCAAAACTAGCAAGCTAGGAACTCAAAGCCAGCAAGCTGGCAACGCAAAGCTGGCAAGCTAACAAAGCAAAGATAGCAACGCAAAATAGTAAGCTAGCAACGCATATCTAGCAAAGTAGAAAGTTAGCAACGCAAAGCTGGCAAGCTAGCAACGCAAACCTGACAAGCTGGCAACGCAAAGCTGTCAAGTTAGCAAAGCAAAGATAGCAACGCAAAAATAGTAAGCTAGCAACGCATATCTAGCAAAGTAGAAAGTTAGCAACCCAAAGCTGGCAAGCTAGCAACGCATAGCTGGCAAGCTAGCAACGCAAAGCTAGCAAGGTAGCAACGAATATCTAGTAAGCTAGCAAGCTAGCAACGGAAATCTATCAAGCTAGCAAAGCAAACTTAGCAAGGTAGCAACGCAAATCTACCATGCTAGCAAGCTAGCAAAGGAAAGCTAGCAAACTAGCAACGGAAGGCTATCAAGCTACCAACGCAAAGATAGCAACCTAGGAACGCAAAATTAGCCAGCTAGATCCTAATGCTTGCATGCTAGCAAAGCAAATCTACAAAGCTAGCAACGCAATAATAGCAAACTAGCAACGCAAAGCCTAGCGAGCTAGCAACGCAAAGCTACCAAGCTAGCAACGCAAAACTAAAAAGCTAGGAACGCAAAGCTAGCAAGCTAGCAACGCAAAGCTACCAAACTTGAAACGCAAAACTAGCAAGCTAGGAACGCAAAGCTATCCAGCTAAAAAAGAAATCTAGCAATCTAGAAACGCAAAACCAGCAAGATAGCAAAGAATTATAGCAAGTTAAGAACGCAAATCTAGCAATCTAGCAAGCTAGTAACTCAAAGCTAACAAGCTAGCAACGCAAAGCTAGCAAGCTAGCAAATCCAAGCAAACAACGTAACAAAGCAAAGCTAGGAAGCAAGAAACGCAAAGCAAGAAAGCAAGCATGCAAAGCTAAGCTAGCAAGTAAGCAACTCAAAGCTGCAAATGAGCAACGGAAAGCTAACAATGTAGCAACGCAAAGTTAGAAAGCTAGAAATGCAAATTTAGCAAGCTAGAAACGCATAACTGGGAAGCTAACAACCCAAATTTGCCAGCTAGCAACGCAAAGCTGGCAAGCTACCAACGCAAATCAAGCAATCTATCAAGATATCAATGCAAAGCTAGCAAGATAGCAACGCAAAGCCAGCAACTTAGCAACGCAAAGCTATCAAGCTAGCTACGCAAATCTAGCAATCCAGCAAGCTGAGAATCGCAAAGATAGCAAGCTAGCAACGCAAAACTATCAATATAAGAACGCAAAGCTAGCCAGCTAGCAAAGCCAAGGTAGCAAGTTAGCAACCCAAAGCTAGGAAACAAGAAACGCAAAGCAAGCAAGCAAGCATGAAACGCAAAGCTAGCAAGATAGCAACTCAAAGCGAGCAAGCTAGCAACCGAAAGCTAGCAAGGTAGCAACGCAAAACTAGCAAGTTAGCCACGCAAATCTAGCAAGCAAAAACGCAAAGCTGGCAAGCTAGCAACGCAAAGCTAGCTACCTAGCAGCGCATAGCTGGCAAGCTAGCAAAACAAAGCTATCAAGCTAGCAACGAAAAGGTAGCAAGATAGCAACGCAAAGGTAGCAAGCTACCAAAGACAAGCTAGCAAGGTAGCAACGCAAAGCTACTAAGCTAGCAACGCAAAGCTAGCAATTTAGCAACCAAAATCAACGAAGCTAGCAACGAAAGCAAGAAAGCTAGCAAGCTAGAACTCAAAGCAAGCAAGATAGCAACGCAAAGCTGGCAAGCTAGCAAAGCAAAGCTAGGAAGCTAGCCACGCATATCTAGCAATTTAGCAAGCTAGCAATGCAAAGCAAGCAATCTAGCAACGCAAAGCTGGGAAGTTAGCAAAGTAAAGCTGGCAAGCTAGCAACGCATATCTAGCAAGCTTGTAACGCAAAGATAGCAAGCTAGCAACTAAAAGCTAGCAAGCTAGCAACGCATATATAGCAAGCTAACAACGCAAATAGAGCAAGCAAGAAACGCAAAACTAGCAAGCTAGAAACGCAAGCTAGCAAGATAGCAACGCAAAGCTAGCAAGCTAGAAACGCAAATAAATCTAGCAAGAATCGCAAAACAATTAAGCAAACAAGCAAGCAAGCAAAGAAAATCTAGCAAAGTAGCAAAGCAAAGCCATCAAGCTAGCAAGGCAAAGTTAGCAACCAAGCAATTGGAAGCTAGCAAGCTAGCAACGCAAAGATAGCAAGCTAGAAAATCTAAGCTAGCAAGCTACCAACGCAAACATAGCAAGCTAGCAACGAAAAGCTGGCAAGCTATCCAATCAAATCTACCATGTTATCAAGCTAGGAACGCAATGCTAGCAAGCTAGGAACGCAAAGATAGAAAGCTAGTAAATCAAAGCTAGCAAGCTAGCAAGTAAACTAGCAAGCTACCAACGCATATATAGTAATCTAGCAAGCTAGAACACAAAGCAAGCAAGCTAGCAAAGCAAAGATTGCAAATTAGCAACTCAAAGGTGGCAAGCTAGCAAACGCAAAGCTGGCAAGCTAGCAACGCATATCTAGCAAGCTAGCAACGCAAATTTATCAAGGTAACAAAGCAAAACTAGCAAGCTAGCAACGCAAATCTAGCAAGCTAGCAACGCAAATTTAGCAAGCTAGCAACGCAAAGATAAAAAGCTAACAAAGCAAAGCTAGCAAGCTAGATAGCAAATCTTGGAAACTAGCAACGCAAAGCTACCAAGTTAGCAACGCAAAACTAGCCAGTTAGCAAAGCAAAGCTAGCATGCTAGCAACGCAAAGCTACCAAGTCTGCAACGCAAAGCTAGCAAGTTAGCAATGCAAAGCTACCAAGCTAGCAAAGCAAAACCAGTAAGATAGCAACGCAAAACTATCAGTCTAGCAACGCAAATCTAGCAATCTAGCAAGATAGCAACGAAAAGATAGCAAGATAGCAACGCAAAGTTAGCATGCAATCAAGCTACGCAAAGCTAGCGAGCTAGCAAATCGATGATAGCAAGCTAACAACGCAAAGCTGGCAAGCTAGCAAAGCAAAGCTAGGAAGCTTGCAACGCAAAGCTAAGAAGCTAGCAACGGAAACAAGCAAGCTAACAACGCAAAGCTGGCAAGCTAGCAACGCAAAGCTACCAAGGTAGCAACGCATATCTAGTAACCTAGCAAGCTAGCAACGGAAAGGTAGCAAGCTAGCAATGCAAAGCTAACAAGGTAGCAACGCAAATATAACATGCTAGCAAGGTAGAACCGGAAAGCTTGCAAAATAGCAAACGAAAGCTAGCAACGGAGAAAGAACAAGCTAGCAACGCAAAGCTAGCAAGCTAGATGGCATTGCTTGCAAGCGAGCAACGCAAAGCTACCAAGCTAACAACGCAAAATTAGCAAGCTAGCAACGCAAAGCTAGCAAGCTAGCAACGAATAGCTAGCAAGCTGACAACGAAAAGCTGGCAAGCTAGAAACGCTTAGCTGGCAAGCTAGCAACGCAAAGCTGGCAAGCTAACAACGCATATCTAGCAAGCTAGCAACCCAAAGTTAGCAAGCTAGCAACGCAAAGCTAGCAAGCTAGCAACGAAAAATTAGCAAGAGAGCAAAGAAAATTTACCAAGCTAGCAACGCAAACTAGCAAGCTAGGAACGCAAATCTAGCAAGCTAGCAGCGCAAAGATAGCATCATGCAACTCCAAGATAGCAAGTTAGCAACGCAAAGCTAGGAAGCAAGAAATGCAAAGCGAGCAAGAAAGCACGGAAATCATAGCTAGCAAGCTAGCAAACTAGCAATTCAAAGCAAGCAAGCTAGCAACGGAAAGCTAGCAAGGTAACAACGCAAAGCTATCAAGTTAGTGCCGCAAATCTAGCAAGCTTAATACGAAAACCTGGCAAGCTAGCAACGCAAACTTGAAAGATAGCAACACAAACCTGGCAAGCTACCAACGCATATCTATCACGCTAGCAAGTTAGCATCGCAAAGCTAATAAGCTAGCAACGCAAAGTTAGGAATTTAGCAACGCAAAATTTGGAAGCTTGCAACGAAATCTAGCAAGAAAGAAACGAAAAGCAAGCAAGCACACTACGCAAAGCTAGCAAGCTAGAAACTCAAAGTTAGCAAGCTAGCAACGGAAAGGTAGCAGGTTAGCAACGCAAAGTTAGCAAGTTAGCCTCGTAAATCTAGCAAGCTAGCAACGCAAAGCTGGCAAAGTGACGACGCAAACTGTAAAGCTAGAAACGCAAACCTGGCAAGCTAGAAAACCAAAGCTGGCAAGTTAGCAACGCATTTCTAACATGCTAGTAAGCTAGAAACGGAAAGATAGAAGGCTAGCAATGCAATTCTAGCAAGGTAGCATCGCAAATCTAGCAAGCTAGCAAGCTAGCAACGGAAAGCTAGCAAACTAAAACGGAAAGCTAGCAAGCTAGCAACGCAAAGCTAGCAAGCAAGAAACGCAAAGCTAGAAAATAGAAACGCAAATCTAACAATCTAGCAACGCCTATCTACCAATCTTGAAAGCTAGCAAACAAAATTAGCACTCTAGCAACTCAAAGCTAGCAAGTTGGCAACGCATATATAGCAAGCTAGAAAGCTAGCAAAGGAAAGCTAGCAAGCTAGCAATTCAAAGAAGGCAATCTAGAAACCAAAAGCTGGCAGGATAGCAAAGCATATTTAGAAACAAACAAACTAGCAACTGAAAGATAGAAATCTAGCAACGCAAAACTAGCAAGGTAGCAACGCATATCTAGCATGCTAGCGAGCTAGCAACGGAAAGTAAGCAAACTAGCAACGGAAAGCTAACAAGCTAGCAATGCAAAGTTAGCAAGTTAGCAATGCAAAGCTAGCAAGCTAGAAACGCAAAGCTAGCAAGATAGCAACGCAAACCTAACACATTAGCATCTCATATATAGCAATCTAGCAAGCTAGCAAATGCAAAACTAGCAAGCAAGCAACGCAAAGCTGGCAAGATAGAAACCAAAAGCTGGCAAGCTAGCAACGCAAAGCTGTAAAGCAAGCAACGCATATCTAGGAATCTAGAAAAGCAAAGATATCAAGCTAGCAAAGCAAAGCTAGCAAGCTAGCAACAAAAAGATAGCAAGAAAGAAACGCAAAGTTAGGGAGTTAGCAACGCAAAACTAGCAAGCTAGATCGCAATGTTTGCAAGCTAGTAACGCAAAGCTACCAAGCTAGCAACGCAAATCGAGCAAGCTAGCAACAAAAAGCTAGCAAGCTAGCAAAGCCAAGCTAGCAAGGTAGCAACGCAAACAACCTAGCTAGCAACGCAAATCTAGCAATTTAGCAACGCAAATCTAGGAAGATAGCAACGAAATCAAGCAAGCAAGAAAGGCAAAGCAAGCAAGCAAGCTACACAAAGCTAGCAAGCTAGCAACGCAAAGCTGCAAGCTAGCAACGCAAAGCTTGCAAGTTAGAAACGCAAAGCTGGCTAGCTTGCGACGCAAAACTGGCAAGCTAGCAAAGCAAAGTTGACAAGCTAGCATCTCAAAGCTAGATGGGTAGCAACGCATATCTACCTAGCTGGCAAGGTAGCAACCGAAAGATAGCAAGCTTTCAACCAAAAGCGAATAAGGTGTCAACGAAAATCTAGCATGCTAGCAAGCTGGAAACGGAAAGCTAGAAAGCTAGCAAAGCAAAGCTAGCAAAGCTAGCGCAAATCTAGCAAGTTATCAACGCAAAAGCTAGCAAGAGAGAAACGCAAATCTAGCAATTTAGCAAGCTAGCAACGAAAACTAGCAAGTTAGAAACGTAAACCTGGCAAAATAGAAACGTAAAAGCTGGGAAGTTTGCAACGAATATATTCAAGCTAGCAACGCAAAGCAAGCAAGCTTGCAACGCAAAAATAGCAGGCTAGCAACGAAAAGCTAGCAAGGTACATCGCAAAGCTAGCAAGCTAGCAAAGCAAAGGTACCAAGATTTCAACGCAAAACTAGCAAGCTAGGAACGCAAAGCTAGGAAACTATCAACGTAAAGCTACCAAACTAGCAACGCAAAACTAGTAAGCTAGCAACGCAAAACTAGCAACTTGCCAACACATATCTAGCAATCTAGCAAGCTAGCAACGCAAAGCTAGCAAGCTAGCAGCACAAAGGTGGCAAGCTAGCAACGCATATCTTGCAAGCTAGCAACAAAAAGCTAGCAACATAGCAACGCAAAGATAGCAAGCTAGAAACTCAAAGCTAGCAAGCTAGATCGCAATGCTTGAAAGCTAGCAACGCAAATCTTCGAAGTTAGCAACGAAATTTAGCAAGCTAGAAACGCAAAGCTAGCAAGATAGCAACGCAAAGCTACCAAGCTAACAACGCAAAGTGAGCAAGCTAGTTTCGCAAAACTAACAAGCTTACAACGCAAAGAAAGCAAGATAGCAAAGAAAATCTATCAAGGTAGCAACGCAAAGCTAGGAAGTTATCAACGCTAAACTAGCAAGCTAGCAATGCATATCAAGCAATCTAGCAAGCTAGCAACGGAAAATAGCAAGGTAGAAACGCAAAACTGGCAAGCTAGCAACGTAAAGCTTTCAAGCTAGCAACGCAAAGCTTGCAAGCTTGAAACGCAAAGATGGCTAGCTAGTATCGCAAAGCTGGCAAGCTAGCAACGCAAAGCTTGCAAGCTAGCAAATCAAAGCTAGACAGCTAGCAAAGGAAAGCAAGAAACTAGAAAATCAAAGCTAGCAAGCTAGCAACCAAAAGCTTACAAGCTACCAACGCAAAGTTAGCCAGATGACAAAGCAAAGCTGGCAAGCTAGCAAAACCAACCTGGATAGCTAGCCACGCATTTCTAGGAAGCTAGCAACGCAAATGTAGCAGGCCACTAAAGCAAACCAAGAAAGATATCAACGCAAAGTTTGCAAGCTAGCAAATCAAAGCTAGACAGATAGCAAAGGAAAGCAAGAAACTAGAAAATCAAAGCTAGCAAGCTAGCAACCAAAAGCTTACAAGCTACCAACGCAAAGTTAGCCAGATGACAAAGCAAAGCTGGCAAGCTAGCAAAACCAACCTGGATAGCTAGCCACGCATTTCTAGGAAGCTAGCAACGCAGAAATAGCAAGCTAGCAAAGCAAAACTAGCAAGCTAGCTACGCAAAGCTAGCAAGATAACAACGCAAAGCTGGCAAGTTAGAAAAGCATAGCTAGCAAGCTAGCAACGCAAAGCTATCAAGCTAGAAACGCATAGTTGGCAAGATATCAACTCATATCTAGAAAGCTAGCAACGCAAAAATTTCAAGCTAGCAACTATAAGCTAGCAAGCTAGCAACGCAAAACTAGCAAGCTAGCAACGCAAAGAGAGCAATCTAGCAACGCAAAGCTAGCAAGCTTGATAGCAATGCATGCAAACTAGCAACGCAAAGCTACCAAGCCTGAATCGCAAATCTACAATCTAGCAAAGCAAAGCTACTAGCTAGAAACGCAAAGCCAGCAAGATAGCAACGCAAAGATATCAAGCTAGAAACGCAAATTTTGGAATCAACCAAACTCAGCAACGCAAAGCCAGCTAGCTAGCAACACAAAGCTAGCAAGTTACCAAAGCCAAGCTAGCAAGTTAGCAACGCAAAGCTACGAACTTACCAACGCAAAGCTAGCAATTTAGAACGCAAAACTTGGAAGTTACAACGAAACCTAGCAAGCAAGGAACGCAAAGCAAGCTAGCAGGCTACGCAAAGCTAGCAAGCAAGAAACTCAAATCTAGCAATTTAGCAACGGAAATTTAGCAAGGTAACAACGCAAAGCTAGCAGGTTAACCACTCAAATCTAGCAAGCTAGCAACGCAAAGATAGCAAGCTAGCAAAACAAAGGTAGCAAGCTAGCAAGGCAATGCTAACAAGCTAACAACGCAAAGCTGGCAAGCTAGAAACGCATAGCTGGCAAGCTAGCAACGCAAAGCTATCCAGCTACCAAAGCCAAGCTAGCATGTTAGCGACGCAAAGCTACGAAGCTAGCAAAGCAAAGCTAGCAATTTAGCTACGCAAAGTTTAGAAGCTAGCAACGAAATCTAGCATGCGAGAAACGCAAAGCAAGCTAGCAAGCTACGCAAAGCTAGCAAGCTTTAAACTCAAAGCTAGCAAGCTAGCAACGGAAAGCTAGCGAGGTAGCAACGCAAAGCTAGCAAGTTAACCATGTAAATCTAGCAAGCTAGCGACGCAAAGGTGGCAAAATGACAACGCAAACTGGCAAGCTAGCCACGAAAATCTGGCAAGCTAGCAACGCAATGTTGCAAGCTAACAACGTAAATCTAGGAATCTAGCAAATCAATCCTGGCAAGCTAGCAACGCAAAGCTGGCAAACTAAAAACGCAAAGCTGGCAATATAGCAACGCATATCTAGCAAGGTAGCAACGGAAAGCTAGAAAGCTTGCAACGCAAGGCTAGCATGTTAGCCACGCAAATCTAGCAAGTTAGGAAAGCAAAGCTGGCAAGCTGACAACGCCAACTGACAAGATAGCAACGCAAAGCTGGCAATCTAGCAAGCTAGCAACGAAAAGCTAACAAAATATAAACGGAAAGCTAGCAAGCTAGCAACGCAAAGCTAGCAAGCTAGAACCGGAAGACTAGCAAGATAGAAACGCAAAGCTAACAAACTAGCTACGCATATCAAGCAATCTAGCAACCTAGAAAAGTAAAACTAGCAAGCTAGCAACGCAAAGCTAGCAAGCTAGCAACGCATATATATCAAGCTAGAAAGCTAGCAAAGGAAAGCTGGCAAGTTAGCAATTCAAAGCTGGCTAGGTTGCAACGCAAATCTAGGAAGCTAGAAAAGCAAAACTAGCAAGCTAGCAACGCATATCAAGCAATCTAGCAAGCTAGCAAAGGAAAGTAGCAAGCTAGCAACGCAAACCTGACAATCTAGCATCGTAAATCTGGCAAGCATGCAACGCAAAGCTGCCAAGCTTGAAACGCAAAGCTGGCTAGCTAGCAACGCAAAGCTAGCAAGGTAGCAACGCATATATAACAAGCTTACAAAGGAAAGCAAGCAAGAATCGCAAAGCAAAGCTATCAAGCTAGCAAGGCAAAGCTAGCAAACTAGCAACTGGAAGCTAGCAAGCTACCAACACAATCCTAGCAAGCTAACAACGCAAAGCTTGCAAGCTAGCAAATAAAGCTAGCCAGCTTGCAAAGCAAATTTAGCACGCTAGCATATCGATGCTAGCAAGCTAGCTACCCAAAGCTAGCAAGCTAGCATCCAAAGCTAGCAAGCTACGAACGCATATCAAGCAAGCTAGCAACGCAAAGCTAGCAACATAACAAAGCAAAGCTCTCTAGCTAGCAACGCAAAACTAGAAAGCTAACCACGCATATCTAGCAAGCTAGAAAAGCAAAGATAGCAAGCTAGCAAAGCCAAGCTATCAAGCTAGCAACGCAAAGCTTTCAAGCTAGCAACGCAATGCTAGCAAGCTAACAACGCACACCTGGCAAGCATGAAACGCATTGCTGGCAAGCTAGAAACGGAAATCTGGCAAGCTTGCAACGCATATCGAGCAAGCTAGCAAAGCAAAGATAGAAAGCTATCATCGCAAATCTAACAAGCTAACAACGCAAAACTAGCAAGCTAGCAACGCAAATCTACCAAGCCAGCAACGCATATCTTGCAAGCTAGCAACGCAAAGATAGCAAGATATCATCGCAAATCTGGCAAGCTAACAACGCAAAACTAGCAAGGTAGCAACGCAAAACTAGCAAGGTAGCAACGCAAAGGGAGCAAGCTAGCAACGCATAGCTAGCAAGCTAGATCGCAATGCATGCAATGTAGCAACGCAAAACTACCAAGCCTGCAGCGCAAATCTAGCAGCTAGCAAAGCAAAGCTCGCAAGCTAGAAACGCAAAGCCAGCAAAATAGCAACGCAAAGTTATCAAGCTAGAAACGGAAATCTAGCAATCTACCAAGCTCAGCAAAGCAAAGCTAGCAAGCTAGCAACGCATAGCTAGCAAGCTACCAAAGCCAAGCTAGCAAGTTAGCAACGCAAAACTACGAAGCTAGCAACGCAAAGCTAGCAATTTAGCAACGCAAAGCTTGGAAGCTCTCAACGAAATCTTGAAAGCAACAAACGCAAAGCAAGCAAGCAAGCTACGCAAAGCTAGCAAGCTAGAAACTCAAAGCTAGCAAGCATGCAACGGAAATCTAGCAAGTTAGCAACACAAAGCTATCAAGTTAGCCAGGCAAATCTAGCAAGATAACAACGCAAAGCTAGCAAGCTAGAAACGCATATCTAGGAAACTAGCAAGCTGGCAAAGGAAAGCTACATGCTAGCAACACAAAGCTGGTAGCTAGCAATGCAAATCTGGCAAACTAGCATGCTACCAACGGAAATCTAGAAAGCTAGTAACGCATAGATAGCAAGGTAGCAACGCAAATCTAGCATGTTAGCAAGCTAGCAACTGAAAGCTAGCAAATTAATATCGGAAAGCTAGCAAAATAGCAACGCAAAGCTAACAAGCTAGCAACGCATATCTAGCTATCTAGCAAGCTAGCAAAGCAAAACTAGCAAGCTAACAACGCAAAACTAGAAAGATAGAAACTAAAAGCTGGCAAGATAGCAACGCAAAACTGGGAAGCAAGCAACGCATATCTAGCAAGCTAGAAACACAAAGAGAGCAAGCTAGAAATGCAAAGCTAGCAAGCTAGCAATGCAAAGCTAGCAAGCTTGCAACGCAAAGATAGCAATCAAGCAACGCATATATAGCAAGCTAGCAAGCTAGCAAAGGAAAGCTAGCAAGTTAGCAACTCAAACTTGGCAAGCTAGCAACGCAAAGCTGGCAAGCTAGCAACGCACACCTGGCAAGCTAAGAACGCAGATCTGGCAAGTTAACAACGCATATTTAGCAAGCTAGCAACGGAAAGCTGGAAAGATAGCAACGCAAGGCTAGCAAGCTAGCCACGCAAATCTAGCAAGCTAGCAACGCGAAGCTGGCAAGCTGTCAACGCAAATTGGCAAGATAGCAACGAAAAGTTGGCAAGCTAGCAACGCAATGCTGAAGTTTGCCACCCAAAACTAGGAAGCTAGCAAATCAAAGATAGCATGATAGCAACGAATATCTAGCAAGCTAGCAAACTAGCAAAGGACAGTTAGCAAGCTTGTAACTGAAATCTGGCAAGCTAGCAACGCAAAGCTGGCAAGCTAGAAACGCAATACTAGCATGCTAAGGACCCAAAGCTGGCCAGCTAACAACGCATATCTAGCAAGCTAGCAAGAAAAGCAACGGAAAGCTAGAAAGCTAGCAACGCAAAGCTAGCAATCTTACAAGCTCAGCAACGCAAGGCTAGCAAGCTAGAATCGCAAAGCTAGCCAGCTATCAAAGCCATGATAGCAAGGATGGTAACGCAAATATACGAAATCAGCAACGCAAAGCTATCAATTTAAAACCTAAACTAGGAAGCTAGCAACGAAAGCTGGCAAGAAAAAACGCAAAGCGAGGTAGCAAGCTACGCAAAGCTAGGAAGCTAGGAACGAAAACTAGCAAGCTAGCAAACAAAGCTACCAAAATATCAACGCAAAGATAATAAGCTAGCAACGAAATGCTAGCAAGCTAGCAAAAAATGGTAGCAAGCTAGATACGCAAAGACAGCAAGATAGCACAGTAACTAGCAAGTTAGCAACGCAAATCTTTAAAATTAGAAAGCTAGCAACGCAAAGCTGGCAAGCTAGCAACGCCAAGCTAGCAAGGTAATAAAGCACAGCTAGGAAGCAAGAAACGCAAAGCAAGCAAGCAAGCATGCAACGAAATGCTGGCAAGCTACCAACACAAAAGTAGCAAGCTAGCAACGGAAAGTTAGCTAGGAAGTAACGCAAAGATAACAAGCTAGCCACGGAAATCTAGCAAGCTAGATCGCAATGTTTGCAAGCTAGCAACGCAAAGCTACCAAGCTAGCCAAGCAAAGCGAGCAAGCTAGAAACGCAAAGCTAGCAAGCTAATAACGCAAAGCTGGCAAGCAGAAACGCATAGCTGGCAGGCTAGCAACGCAAAGCGGGCAAGCTAGCGACGCAAATCTAGAAAGCTAGCAACGCAAAGATAGCAATCTAGCATCGCAAAGCTAGCAAACTTGCAACGCAAAGCTACCAAGTTAGCAACGAAAAAGCTAGCAAGCTAGTTACGCAAAGCCAGCAAGATAGCAACGCAATTGTATCATACTAATAAGCTCAGCAACGCAAAGCTAGGAAGCTAGCCACGCAAATCTAGCAAGCTACCAAAGCCAAGCAAAGAAGGTAGCAACCCAAAGCTACGAAGCTAGCAACGCAAAGCTAGCAATTTAGCAACGGAAAGCTATTAAGCTAACAAGGAAATCTAGCAAGCAAGGAACGCAAAGCAAGCAAACAAGCTACGCAAAGCTAGCAAGCTAGCAACTCAAAGCTAGCAAGCTAGCAACGGAAAGCTAGCAAGGTAGCAACGCAAATCTAGCAACTTAGCCACGCAAATCTAGCAAGATAGCAAAACAAAGATAACAAGCTGACAACGCAACCTGGAAAGCTAGCAACGCAAATCTGGCAAGCAAGCAACGCAAATCTGCAAGAGAGCAACTCAACTAGGAAGCTAGCAAAGCAAATCTAGCAAGTTAGCAACGCCTATCTAGCAAGCTAGCAACGGAAAGCTAGAAAGATAGCAACGCAAAGTTAGCAAGCAAGCAACGTATATCTAACAAGCTAGCAAGCTATTAAAGGAAAGCTAGCAAGCTAGCTAATCAAATATAGCAAGCTAGCAACGCAAAGATGGCAAGCTAGCAACGCANGAAATCAAACATGGCAAGCTAGCAACACAAAGATGGCAAGCTAGCAACGCAATCCTGGCAAGCTTAAAACGAAAATCTGGCAAGTTAGCAACGCATATCTAGCAAGCTAGCAACGGAAAGCTAGAAAGATAGCAACGCAAAGCTAACAAGTTAGCCACGCAAATTTATAAAGCTAGCAACGCGAAGCTGGCAAGCTGACAACGCAAAGTTGGCAAGCTAGCAACGCAAACCTGGCAAGATAAAACGCAAATCTGGCAAGTTAGCAACGCATAACTAGCAAGCTAGCAACGCAAAGCTAGCAAGCTAACAACGCAAAGCTGGCAAGCAGCAACGCATAGCTGGCAGGCTAGCAACGCAAACCTTGCAAGCTAGCGACGCAAATCTAGCAAGCTAGCAACGCAAAATTAGCAAGCTAGCATCGCAAATTTAGCAAGCTAGCAACGAAAAAGTAGCAAGCTAGGAACGAAAAGTTACCAAGCTAGCAACGCAACACTAGCTATCTAGCAACGCAAAGCAAGCAAGCTAGCAAAACTAAGTTAACAAGGTATCAACGCAAAGCTAGGAAGCAAGAAACGCAAAGCAAGCAAGCAAGAAAGCAAAGCAAAATTAGAAAGCTAGCAAACTAGCAACTTAACGCAAACAAGTTAGCAACGGAAAGTTAGCAATGTAGCAACGAAAAGATAGCAAGCTAGCCACGCAAATTTAGTAAGGTAGAATCGCAAAGCTGGCAAGCTAGCAACGCAAACTGTCAAGGTAGAAAAGCAAAGCTGGCAATATACCAACGCATATCTAGCAATCTAGCAAGTTAGCAAGGCAAAGCTAGCAAGCAAGCAACGCATAGTTAGCAAGCAAGCATCTCATATCTAGAAAGCTAGCAACGCAAAGTTTCAAGCTAGCAACGCAAAGAGAACAAGCTAGCAACGCAAAAATAGTATGCTAACAACGAAAAGCTAGCAAGCTAGATCGCAAAATTATCAAGCTAGAAAAGCAAACTAGCAACGCAAACTATCTAGCTAGGAACGCAAAGCTAGCAAGCTAGCAACGCAAATCTACCAAAATAGCAACGCAAAGATAATAAGCTAGCAACGAAAAGCTAGAAGCCAGCAACGAAAAGCTAGCAACCTAGATACGCAAAGCCAGCAAAATAGCAAAGAAAACTACCAAGATTGCAACGCAAATCTAGCAATTTAGAAAGCTAGGAACGTAAAGCTAGCAAGATAGCAACGCAAAGCTAGCAAGCTAGATCGCAAAATTATCAAGCTAGAAAAGCAAAATAGCAACGCAAAGATAATAAGCTAGCAACGAAAAGCTAGCAAGCTAGATCGCAAAATTATCAAGCTAGAAAAGCAAAATAGCAACGCAAAGATAATAAGCTAGCAACGAAAAGCTAGCAAGCTAGATCGCAAAATTATCAAGCTAGAAAAGCAAAATAGCAACGCAAAGATAATAAGCTAGCAACGAAAAGCTAGCAACCTAGATACGCAAAGCCAGCAAAATAGCAAAGAAAACTACCAAGATTGCAACGCAAATCTAGCAACGCTAGAAACGCAAAGCTGGCATGCTATCAACGCAAACATGTAAGCTAGCAACGCATGCTGGCAAGCTACCAACGCATATCTAGCAATCTAGCAAGGAAGCAACGCAAATATAGCAAGATAGCAACGCAAAGCTGGTATTCTAGAAACGCAAAGATGGCACGCTAGCAAAGCAAAGCTAGGAAGCTAACAAATCAAACATAGCAAGCTAGCAACGATAAGCTAGCATGCTAGCAACGAAAATTTGGCAGGCTAGCAACACAAAGCTAGGAAGCTAGCAACGCAATGCTAGCAAGCTAGGAACGCAAAGCTAGCAAGTTAACAACGCAAAGCTACCAAGCCAGCAAAGCAAATCTGAGAAGCTAGGAACGCAAAGCTACCAAGCTAGCAACGCAAATCTACCAAACTAGCAACGAAAAATTAGTAAGCTAGCAACGCAAAGCTAGCAAGTTAGCAACGAATAGATAGCACACTAACAACGAAAAACCAGTTAGATGGAAACGCAGATCTAGCAACCTAGCAACGCAAAGCCAGCAAAAGAGCAACGAAAGCTAGCAAGTAAACAAAGCAAATCTAGCAATCTAGTAAGCTAGCAACGCAAAATTAACAAGCAAGCAAAGCAAAGATAGCAAGCTAGCAAGGCCCACCTAGAAAATTAGCAACGCAAAGCTAGGACGTAAGAAACGCAAAGCAAGCAAGCAAGCATGGAACGCAAAGCTAGCAAGCTAGCAACTCAAAGCTAGCAAGATAGCAACGGAAAGCTAGTAAGGTAGCAACGAAAAGCTAGCAAGCTAGAAAATCAAATCTAGCAAGCTAGAAACGCAAAAGCTGGCAACCTTGCAACGCAAACTAGCAAGCTAGCAACGCAAATCATATATTCAAGAAAAGCAAAGAAAGCAAGCAAGCATGGAACGCAAAGCTAGCAAGCTAGCAACTCAAAGTTAACAAGATAGCAAAGCAAAACTATTAAGCTAGCAACGCAAAGCTAGCAAGCTAGCAACGCAGAGATAGGAATATAGAAACGCAAAACTAACAAGCTACCAACGCAAACCTATCAAGCGCGCAACGCAAACCAGGTAAGCTAGCAACGCAAAAATGGCTAGCTAGCAACGCAAAGATAGCAAACTAGCAAATTAAAGACAGCAAGCTAGCAACGCAAAGCTAGCAAGCTGGCAACGTAAATCTAGCAAGATTGCAAGCTAGCAACGCAAAGTTAGCTAGCTAGCAACGCAAAGCTAGAAAGCTAAAAAAGCATATCTAGCAATCTAGCAAGCTAACAACGCAAACATAGCAAGCTAGAAACGCAAAGCTGGTAAGCTAGCAAAGCAAAAATGGCAAGCTAGCAACGCAGAGCTAGCAAGCTAGCAAATCGTAGCTAGCCAGCTAGCAACGTAAAGCTAGCAAGCTAGCAAATCATAGCTAGCCAGCTAGCAACGTAAAGCTAGCAATCTAGCAACGCAAAGCTAGCAAGCTAGCAACGTAAATCTAGCAAGATAGCAAGCTAGAAACGCAAAGATAGCAAGCTAGCAACGCAAAATTTGCAAGCTACCAACGCATATCTAGCAATCTAGCAAGCAAGCAACGCAAAGCTAGCAAGATAGCAACGCAAATTTGGCAAGATAGAAAGGCAAAGCAAGCAAGCTAGCAACGCAAAGCTAGCAAGCTTGCCACGCAAAGCTACCAAGCAAGCAATGCAAAGAAGCAAGATAGGAAGGCAAAGCTAGCAATCTAGCAACGTAAATCTACCAAATTAGCAACGCAAACCTAGTAAGCAAGCAACGCAAAACTACGAAGCTAGCAACATAAAGCCAGCAAGAGAGCAACGAAATCTAGCAAGTTAACAACGCAAATCTAGAAATCTAGCAAGCAAGCAACGGAAAGCTATCAAGCTAGCAAGGCAGAGCTAGCAAGGTAGCAACGCAAAGCTAGGAAGCAAGGAACGCAAAGCAAGCAAGCAAGCATGGAAAGCAAAGTTAGCAAGGTAGCAACTCAAAGCTAGCAAGCTTGTAACGGAAAGATAGTAAGGTAGCAACGCAAATCTAACAAGCTTGAAACGCAAATCTAGCCAGCCAGAAACGCAAAGCTACAAGCTAGCAACGCAAACTTGCAAGATAGCAAGGCAAATTTAGCAATCAAGAAAAGCAAAGAAACAAGCATGCAAGCAAAGCAAATCTAGCAAGATAGCAAACAAAGCTATCAAGCTAGCAAACAAGCTAGCAAGCTAGCAACTGGAAGCTAGTAAGCTGGCAACGCAAATCTTTTAATCTTGCAAAGCAAAGCTAGCAAGCTAGCAACGCAAAGTTAGCAAGATAGAAAAACATAGATAGCAAGCTACCAACGCAAACCTTGCAAGCTAGCAACGCAAAGCTTTTAAGCTAGCAACGCAAAGACGGCAAGTTAGCAAATCTAAGGTAGCAAGCTAACAACGCAAAGCTAGCAAGCTAGCAACGTAAATATAGCAAGATAGCAAGCTAGCAACGGAAAGTTAGCAAGCTAGCTACGCAAAGCTAGAAAGCTCCCAACGCATATCTAGAAATCTAGCAAGCTAGCAATGCAAACCTAGAAGATAGCAACGCAAAGTTGGCAAGCTGGCAACGCACGGATAGCAATGTAGCAACGCAAAGCTAGCAAGCTAGATCGCAATGCTTGCAAGCTAGCAACGCATAGTTAACAAGCTAGCAACGAAAACTAGCAAGTTAGCAACGCAAATCTAGCAAGCTAGCAACGCAAATCTACCAAGCTAGCAAGGCAAAGCGAGCAAGCTAGCAATGCAAAGTTAGGAAGCGATCAACGCAAAGCCAGCAAAATAGCAAAGCAAAGCTATTTAGCTAGCAACGCAAATCTAGCAATCTAGCAAGCTCAGCAACGCAAAGCTAACAAGCAAGCAAAGCAAAGTAACAAGCTACCAAAGCCAAGCTAGCAAGGTAGCAACGCAAAGCTACTAAGCAAGAACGCATAGCTAGCTATATAGCAACGCAAAACTTGGAAGCTAGCAACGAACATTGGCAAGCAAGCATGTTACGCAAAGCTAGCAAGCAAGCATCTCAAAGCTAGCAAGCTAGCAACGCAAATTTGGAAAGCTAGCAAAGCAAAGCTAGGAAGCTAGCAACGCAAAAATAGCAAGCTAACAACGCAAATCTAGCAAGTTAGCAACGCATATCTAGCAAGATAGCAAGCTAGCAACGGAAAATATCAAGCAGCAACGCTTAGCTGGCAAGCTAGCAAAGCAAACTGGCAAGATAGAAAAGCAAAGCTAGCAAGCTAGCAACGCAAAGCTAGCAAGGTACCAACGCATATCTAGTAAGCTAGCAAGTTAGCAACGGAAACTAGTAAGCTAGCAACGCAAATATTGCAAGGTAACAACGCAAATCTAGCATGCAAGCAACCTAGAAGCGGAAAGCTAGCATGCTAGCAACGCAAAGCTAGCAACCTAGCAACGCAAAGTTGGCAAACTAGCAACCCAGTTCTACCAAGCTTGCAACGAAAAGCTAGGAAGCTCGCAACGCAAAGCCAGCAAGATAGCAACGAAATTTAGAAAGTTAGAAACGCAAATCTAGCAATATAGCAAGCTAGCCACGCAAATCTAACAGGCTATCAACGCAAAGATAGCATGCTAGAAACGCATATCAAGCAAGCTAGCGAGATAGCAACTGAAAGCTAGCAACGCAAAGCTAGCAAGTTAGCAACGCAAAGCTAACATGCTAGCAAGCTAGCAACGGAAAGCTAGCAAACTAGCAACGGAAAGCTGGCAGGATAGAAACGAAAAACTGTCAAGCTAGCAACGCAAAGCTGGCAAGCTAGCAACGCATATATAGCTAGATAGCAAAGCAAAGATAGCAAGCGAGCAAGGCAGAGCTAACAAGGTAGCAACGCAAAGATAGCATGCTAGCAACGCAAAGATAGCAAGCTAGATCGCAATGCTAGCAAGATAGCAACGCAAAGCTAAAAAGCTAGCAACGCAAACTATCAAGCTAGCAACTCAAAGCTAGCAAGCTAGCAACGCAAATCTACCAAGCTTGCAACGAAAAGCTAGCAAGCTAGCAACGCAAAGCCAACAGAATAGCAACGAATTTTAGCAAGATAGCAACGCATATCTAGCAATTTGCAAGCTAGCCACACTAAGCTTGCAGGCTAGGAACGCAAAGCTAGCTAGCTAGGAACGCATATTTAGCAAGCTACTAAGTTAGCAACGGAAAACTAGAAAATTAGAAACGCAAAGCTAGCAAGGTAACAACGCAAATCTAGCATGCTAACAAGCTAGCAAGGGAAAGCTTGCAAACTAGCAACGGAAAACTAGCAAGCTAGCAACGCAGATGTAGTAAGGTAGCAACGCAAAATAACAAGTTAGCAACGCAAAGCTAGCAAGAGGGCAACGCAAAACTAGCAAGCTAGCAAAGCAAAGCTAGCAAGCTAGCAACGCAAAGATGGCAAGCTAGCAACGCATATGTAGTAAGCTAGCAACGCAAAATAACAAGTTAGCAACGCAAAGCTAGCAAGATAGCAACGCAAAACTAGC
>NW_019745082.1:0-6217 GCF_002891405.2 Cryptotermes secundus
TACCAGGTTTTCCTGATAACTGAAGGCCATCAAAACAAAAGTATCATATTTTCCTGCTAACCAAAAACCATTAAAACGTAAAGTGCCGTTTTTATTATTATTATTATTATTATTTAATTCCTGAATGCGGAAATTTTGCTCAGCTTCATCCACCGCTTCTGTAGTGGTGAAATATGAAAGGAAAAAATCTATTGATGGGGCTGGAATACTGTGGGTGGCAAAATGGTGCATCTTGAAGACTTTACCCATTACCCATAGAAAACTGCCGTCATCCTCGTCAGTAGCAGCAGCAGCATTACTATGAAATACTCATTCGTATGTTAAGTTTCCTTTCTACTGACTTACCTGTAGGAATATTTTAATGATACATCAGTCATGGATCAGGAGGTTTGGGGAGGGAAGCATATACAGACAGCAATGTGACCTCATAGTCCTGTTTTAAAGGAAAAAAGCTGTGACACAAGCGGATAAAATATTCTTGGGCTATCAGCCATGTCTGATGATAGGGAGAGAGATGTCCGTGTGACATCAGTGATACTTAACCAACTGACACGGCTGAAAGCCAGAGCAGATTTCATCCACTGCAGCTGCCATAGAAGCTTCATATCTTGTGTTTAACGTGAGGTTTACACTGTAGATAAAAGGTAAATCAGGGTAATTTTATTTCAGATGTACACAGTATTTGTTACATGCCACAGGAAATTGAAAATGTGACTACATACATGAATAGACAGCTTATAGTATTTTTTCTGAACAGGTATAAAAAACTGGCACTTTTGATATAACATCACTGTTAGAGACAGAAGTTATGGCTGCCATAGGTATTCTGCGTTCCATGTAGTGATGTGATACAATGGCAAGTGTGCTCTGTACAGAGGACACCACTGGAGGTTAAGCAACAAATATCTAAATATGGATTTCAATTAACATTATGAAATTTACAATTTCACAATGTGGGATATTTCACTGGGAAGTGTATATCTTCTCCTGGTGACAGAGTTTGTACAAGGGCATTCTGAAAGTAATGGCTCCTGATTTCTTTTCCATAACAGCAATTTCATTTAAACAGAAATGGCTACCTTTCTTGAACTTTGTTCCTTATTCTATACAATTACTTCTCAAACAACCAGTTCTGCAATCCAGACATAGCTGACATATTTGATGTACAGGTATTCATCAATTAACACACTAGTTATATTCCCAAAAGGAGTCACAGGGGGTGAATTGACATAAATGACATCAGGTAGGCCGAACTTTCTCTTCTCCCTTTGCATTCCTCCTCCACGCCTGCACAGCATCCTAATCCCCCCTTCTTCTGACCTCTCTTGATTGGCCAGCAAGCAGTTCATACAAAAGCAAGTGTTAATGGGTCTAAATTAATTGAATGCATTAAAATGACACAACATGATTCCAACTTGCATATACCAAGGAGTACCTGTACTTCTGTACGTGTGGCATGACAGAACCACATTTTCGCCACTGTCTTATGGAGGCATTACTTTTCAGCCTACCCTTCCAGGATGAAAGCTGCTAATACCAGAGCCCACCACTGGACACATCATGATCCACAGTTTTATACCCAATTTTGTCAAGATCTAGTTTAATTTCTTTCTTCCACCACTTTTGCTTTCCCAAGTGGATGCTTTCCAGCATCTTCCAACAAAAATATTGTACGTATTTGTGTTCAATTCTTTATTGGAGTCCGTCACAACACAACAACATAACAGTCAAGGTTAAAATTACCTAGCTACATGTTTTGGCTCGTTAAAGCCATCATCAGGCAAAACAAATGATTACTATAATCACACATCATTAGTAATCATGTGCTTTGCCTGATGATGGCTTTAAAGAGACGAAACATGTAGCTGGGTAATTTTAACCTTGACTGTTATGCTGTTGTGTTACGACAGACTCCAGTAAGGAATTGTCTATAATAACACAACAGGATGCATGAAATGAAATGTATTTGTGTTCCCCCCATCTCAGCTACAAGTCCTTGATGCAACTTTCCTGACAAACTGGAAAGCTGTATAATCATCAAGTTCCTTGGTGGGGACGCTGTGTGCTACAACGCTGTGTTGTAGTCAGCAGGCGGATACCAGGGTTCTGGCGAAACACACCATGCTGCAGTCTAATAGGTGGATACTAACGTTCTGGTGGAATGTGTGCCTCCAGCTTTAGGATGACTCCAGATATCAGACATTCAGATTACGTATGTACAGATGTTTCACCTGTTCCCACTCATGAATAATACTCATTGAAGCATCATGTTGTGTTTGCAGTCACAATATGAAATCAGGTCCTCCACAAACAGCAGTTTGATTTGGCTGATGATATGGGCTATGATACTGTGTAGGTTGGTAGAAGTTTAATGACATTTCAGAGGAACACATTGCCTTCACCTTCAATTTTCGATCCTGAAGATGGAGGAAGTATATTTGTCTGCAGTGTTGGTTAAAACAAATTCTGGAGCATTACACTTCAGAAGACTTATCTCAATAATACTGCTGAAAAGTCAGGATGTGACAGAATGTATGTAGCAGGTCTACCCTTATGAAGGTGGCAGTACGTTCCTCCAAAATGTTGGCACTCCTACCCACCTACACAGCGTCACTTCCAACTTCCTCATGAACACTGCCCTGAATATCTCATATCTCATATGTAACACTGGTGTTTGTAGACGACTGTACTTCCATTTATGAACAAGAAATACTGGCACACTACAATACAGTAATTGTGTTGTATTGATTAAACTGAACTGTGATCAGTTCAGATGAATTATTTTACATAATGTAATTATTTCTCAGAGAATTGTTTAAACAAATCTTCATCACAGTAGCGAGTCTGTTAGGAAATCTGTACAAATTAATAAGAAATGGCAAGTCTCCCAACTGCATGCGGTTACCTCAACTTTACAGTTAAACTTTTAGTGCCTTCAAATATATTATGAAATTAAGACTTTTTTTATATCACTTTTCCTAAAGCTGATATACATTTAAATACTACACCAAGTGAAACTATTTTATTGTATCTTTCTCAGCAGGATACTGACCAATAAGGAAACAAAATCTTCAGTTTCTTTTGATAGGGGTGTCATGCCTTTTGTCTGAAAACCATTTACTGAAAAATTAATCACCTATGGTAAGGACAGATAGTAATGACCATCAATAACCATCAGCAGACTGCTCTGAGTGAGAATGTTACAAACTGAAATGAACTCCACACACAATTCCAACCTTGCAAGTGACCACACTAACTGAACAACACATTCTTCATGCACCTAATGGAGTAGGTGTACATGTTCCAACTATTTCATGAAGAAATACCTAAATGTAACAATTTTTGTAATAATATGATTTCAAGTTAATTTCTATTAACAAAGACTAAAATATATTGAAACTGTCTTAAATAATTAGGTGGCTGGAATATATGTCACTGAGGTTGTCAGTTTACATTTATACATTTCTGATATCAAGAAAAATGTTTGGGAACACCTGGAGTCCGTCTGTGTACCTTCTTAAGACTAGTAACACATCAGGATTACAATTCAGACTTCAGATAATGTCCAGCATTGACTTATTATCTATTTTGGGTTCAAATCCTCATCACCACCTCCAAGCAGATGCCTTAAGATCAGTTTTACACAGTTTCATGACCTGATATTATTGGCCGAGTCTGTATCATTCCATTTTTCATATACCTACAGAAGACTCCTGATCATCTGCATGTGGATTAAACACAGGACTTTTATAACCATATATAAGATTTTTGAGACGGCACACAGTAGCGTAGTTGGTTGAGGGGCTATACTACAAGCCAGAAGGTCGTAGGATCAAGTCCCAATGAGGTCACTGAATTTTTTCAATTGACCTAATCCTCAGCCTCTAACAGAAATGAGTACCACGAATTAATTAAATAATTTTCCTGGGGAGTAAAATGCAGCCGGCGTGTAAGACTGACAACCTTGCTGCCATCTATGAGCTGACTGTCTAGATAATGTGGGACCCTCAAAGTCTCACAACCCTATGGGCCCTCATGGCCTCTTTACAGGGATAGCTTTACTTTCTTTACAACATTTTTAATCACCATCCACTGTTTTTGATAAAAGTTGTTTTTAATTTTTCATCCTTTACATGTCTCAAAAGGATATTATCAACGCATATGGAAACTACTGTTACCACGTCATAGATATAAATGTTATGTCTTTTAACTAATACTAAGATGTACATTGATTTGTTAAAACACCTAACATTATTACAGAAGTGTAACAACATCAAACAATTTGGTTCTAGATTAAAACAAATATTGAACATTATTTTGTAAACAGACTAATTGTAATAATACATTTTAATATTAGTTAAGAGACACAAAATTTATATATATGACATGGTAACAGTAGCTTCCATGTGTGTTGATAATATCCTTCTGAAGATGGTCGTTTTGACAGAAACATGTAAATGATGAAAATTAAAAACAACTTTCATCAATCAGACTGGACGATGGTTAAAAATCTTATACACAATTACTAGTGTGATGGGTCAGGATGAACCAAGTTACTTTCATAACCCATTATAAATGTTTCAATAATATGTCAGTGGTGCTTTACAATGATTTGCAGTAGAATGCACATCTGATTCTGTTGCTTGTATAATTTTACAGATTTCATACTGGCCTATCACTGAACCAGGGTTTCTTTCGTCTTTTGGAAGGATACATGTCACAACGTTCAGTGGCCAATTTGCACACTTCAATGCAGCATGGATGGGGGGTGTACAAATACTGCTATTGCAATCAAGAAAGGCCACATATATAATTACTTCATGTTCGATTTAGTTCAGAGGCGGTTCATCTGGCTCAGGTCCTATGAACAAGCAACTGCTCACTAGAAATTGTACTTTTCCGCTTACAGGTGCCAACAGTGGACACAGGAGAACCTCTGTACTCATTTGAATGTACAATGATCTCATTGTACATTGTACTCTGTACTCATTGAACTCTGTGGCCTTCCTTCCAGTACCTACAGGCACTATCAGTAGCTGCAAGCTGTGTCTTACTTAAAAATAGAGATGATATTCCAGACAGTAACAAACAATAAAAATATAAGTCCCCACTAATTTTCAGAGTTGGTGCCAGCATATTTCATGAAGAATCTGCAGTTTTGTTTTCGAGATGGTTGCCCTGAAAAAGGAAGAAACAAAGAAAATGTAGTAATGTTCACGTTAAACTAGCAGATTTCACAAAAATCTCACAGATGTTTTTCTTTTTGAAAATTAAATTTCATATTCTGCATCAAAACAGAAATTCTTAGTAAAACTTAAGCATATCAAGAAGGAAAGTCTTACTGAACAATCCATTATTAAAATGACACTTTATGGTCTACAGTTGAGAAATTATAACAAGACAAGTGACGTGATCAGAGAAAAACAAATATTTACTTCGCAGCAGTACAATCCGCTGGTGACACTACTGACATTACTATATGGCTTCTCGTCTACTAAACCTTTCAGTTGAAGCTATCAATTACTGTTATGTGCAGTGTCAAGATTAGACAAATTTTTAACTGTGTTGACTGGTTTCATCTAGAATTCTGTATTCTCATGTCTATGTCTGTCAGTTAATGAATACAACCTTTTTTTTTTAATTAGAACTGGCTGTTCATTTCAATGAATGGCAGACAAAAAGCATACTCACATTTGTTTACTGCCACTATGGACCATGAATGGAGACTGTGCTTCTTTCTGCTTCGGCTGCAAGATGCTAAGCATTCCAAGTGGGGTGTCTGTTGAGCTCTGTTTCATCAACTTGAAACAAAATAAAAAACATGTTCAAATAAAAATTAATCTCATTGAGCCTGACACCTCAGATGGGGCAGGGTCTGTTTGCCACTAAACATGCTAAATTGTTTGCAGCTCCTGTCACTGATTATCCTAACAGCTGGCCAAATTTTAAGTTGGTCTGCTGCTTGAAGTCATCAATTTCCACCAATTTCCAACCCATGATCTGTGTCCTTGTCTGCTAGCCTATTGACAGCCGAACAAATATGCTGTGTGTTTTATGAGCAGGCTCCATCTGACTTGCCGCAAAATCGCTGTATTCGCTTCTGTCCAGAAACTGAAGCTACTGTTTATGTTTGTAGTCAGCAGAAAATGAATGCACAGAATGTGTGGATGGATATCTATCTGCTATATGGACTCATGGACATTTAAAGGATAACCAC